>NW_026060191.1:0-20170 GCF_023721935.1 Panthera uncia | reverse complement strand
CCAATCAGTCGATCAACCAGCCAATCAGTCGATCAACCAGCCAGTCAGTCAACCAACCAGACGATCAGTCAGTCAACCAGCCAGTTAATCAGCCAGCCAATCAACCAAATAGCCAATCAGTCAACCAGCCAGTCATTCTTACAGGTGGTCTGCATTCTAGCCGAGGCTCTCCTCACTGAGCTGGCTGTGCCCTTGTGGCTCCCAGGGCCCCTCTGGTGTCCCAACAGGGGGACCTACCCCCTCGCCTGTGTTGGTCTATCCTGAATGCTAGTGAGACAGGAGCCACGGGGACCCAGCAGCTGCAGGGTGGTTCCTGGGGCCGTGGCCACGGAGGTGCTGGGACCTCAAAAACACTGGATCCACAGGAGCTCTCACAGAGGCCTGGGCAGCTGCACAGATGCGGACAGAGCACACAGAAGGCTGCGCAAATCAAGTCTGCAACGAGACCCTTGTCGAAGGTATTCTGAAATTTTATTAATTGAGGTCTATTGGGAAAAAAACCCTATATGCAAATATATGCACAAAAATCTCAAGAGACCAGGATTAATACATGTCTGGGGCCTGGGCCCAAGGATTTGTAATTACTTCCTATTTAAAACACAGGAGACCACCCCCCTCCATTCTAAAAATAACACACAGCCCTTGTAGAAAGTTTGAGAAGCGGGGTAAAGCATAAAAAGGGAAACAAAAACCACGTATAATCCCATCACCCAGGGACGCTGTTAACATTTCTGGGGTAGCTCTTCTCTGCTTTCAAAACGCCCCCCTACACACTTTACATGATTGATATCTCACCAAACATGCAGCTTTGTGTCCTGGCCTTCTCGCTTAACACCGAATTAGGGATGTGTCCCCAGGACATTACAATTCTTTGTAAGTGGGAGTGATGGCCACAGCCGCTGGCGTGGGATCACTGTGCAGGGGTCAGGGGAGGTGGGCCCAGTTCTGAGCGGCTGCATTTAAAAGCGGGAGTTTGGGGGCGCGTGGGTGGCTCCGTCGGTTAAGCACCGGACTTGGGCTCAGGTCATGTTCTCGGGTTCGTGAGTTGGAGCCCCACCTCAGGCTCCATGCTGACAGCTCAGAGCCTGGAGCCTGCTTCAGATTCTGTGTCTCCCTCTCTGCCCCTCCCCTGCTCACACGTGCGCGCTCTCTCTCTCTCAAAAATAAATAAAAGTTAAAAAAAACTTACAAGCGGGAATTTCCCCACCTCCCAGAGGACGTGCATTTCCAACCCAGCGCTGAGCTGGTGCTGGGGCTCCTGCAGTCACCAGGGACGCCAGGCTTTTCCGAATTGGCCAGTTGGGGGAAAGCGCGGTTCTGTTTGCCCCCCGAGGTGTTCTAGGTGTTCTAGGAGTCGGGCGAGGCACTGCTCTGTGTGGCTCCGGGCTCTCAGCTCCCGCCTGAGGCAGGCCATGCCGCCCAAGCCCAGGGACAAAGGAGAAGCCAGCCCTGGGTAGTTGGTAAAGATAGCACTTTGAAGGCACATCACCAGCGGCCCCAGCCTTTGTCGGGGCGTCGGATGGGGTGGAACTGGCAACAGGGATACGGGGGGTGGGAGGGAGGGTTCCGGGTCCTTCTGTGGGAACCGGCGGGGGGCTCCGACGCCCTCGGAGAGTGCTCCCTACATCATGGGGTAAGCGATGACGAAATAGTTGAGCTCGGAGTCGATGAGTTTCCTGTACTTCCGGTGGATCTCACGCAGCGTCCTGTCCTCGTCGTTGGTCTCGTACCTGTTCGTGTAAATTCGCACCTGCGCAGCACAGAAACACGACACGCGCACCGTGACTGCGCCAGGCCGGCCCCACGCTGGTCCCAGCCTCAAGCGCACACGGTCGGGCATCGCCGGGCACAGCCCAAAGCCAGCTGCTGGGGAGAGGGGGCTCTGGGCCCCCTCCCGTGCAGGTACCGCCGGAGACAGACCCAGGGCCCCACCTTGAGAGTGCGCAGGGAACACTGCCCTTCCTCCTGGCTCTTCAGGATCCGCTCCACGAACCTGACGTCCAGGAAAGCCCAGATTTTGAAGTAGAACAGCTTCCTGCAGGATGAGACGAGGAAGCACAGTTCCTCGTCCAGGGACTCGTGGTTGTTGTTGAACTCAAACGTCAGTTTCTGGAAAGGCAGCGAAGGGGAGACGGGGTGGGGGGGGGTGGGGGGTGCAGTGGGCAGAGATGCTGGGACCGGCTGGGTCCTCCCACAACACGCCTGCGGCCCGGCTGTGGGTCAGACGACCACGGTGGCCCCAGGGCCACAGGTAACAGACGGGACGTGTGGGTGATTTCACCCAATCTGCAAGAGGCATTTGGAGCTCAGAGCCCGAGGTGCTGGTCCCAGCCCCTCAGCCCCCCGGCCGGGCCACCAGGCGGCCCCCCCCCCCCCCCCCCCACGGAAGGACAGTAACAGGCAGGCTTCAAATGAGTTATCGGCACTTAGAGGCCCTCGTTGGTGGTGGTGGTATTTGTTATCAGTTGACCTCAATCGTCCCAGCCCCCCAGGAGGTCCTTGGAGGGACACAATGACCCCGATTTTACAGATGGGGAAGCGGCCAGGGGAGAGGGCCGCGCACGCCCCTGGGCTCCTCAGTGACTTGGTGGGTCTGGTCTGGAGTCAGACTCCCGTGTGCTGCCGGGACCCGGTGCCGGGAGGAAGCGGCCTCAGACCCGCCCTCAACCTGGAGAGGCTCCGAGAGGGCACAGAGGGCTTTCCCTGGCGGGTAGCCCACCCGAAAGTGCCTCGTGCTGCGCGTGCACAGGTGAGCAGTAGCTGTCGCCCGCTGTGACCCTGGGGCAGGGGCGGGGGTTGGGGGGGGGGACGCGTAGTCCGGGAACATAGCCCGAGCGTCGGTCTGAGTGGGCACAGGCCCGGCCGGGAGCAGGCAGCAGAGGAGAGGCCTCTGCCCTGGGGGAGCCTCCCGGCCCTCGGCCCCCCTACCTGCAGCGTGTGCCGGAAGGTGGGCAGGAGATCCGTCAGCGTGGGCCTCATGGACCAGTCCGGGTCGCTGAAGTAGCAGCTTCTCAGACTGAGGCCCCGAACGGGGATCTCCTGCAGGAGGACCCGGGCCAGGCGCTCGTGCTTCATGACCCGCTCGAAGAAGAAGTTCACCTTGAGGTTGGAGGCGCGCCTGGCCAGTCTGGCCCAGGACATGCCCCAGATGACCTGGCCGTGGGGGTCGTGGACGTGGCACTTGATGTTTATGGTCCAGAGGGTCCTGGCGTTGTTCTCGCACAGGCCGTCCAGCAGCTCGTCCGAGATGCAGTTGTAGTTGAGGGTCAGGGACACCAGGCTGCGGAACGTGGCCATGGTCTTGCTGAACTGGGGGCTGCTGTAGACGGCCAGGTGGTGGCTGAAGTAGTCCTCGATGTTGAGCTGGGACACCAGGCTCTCGCCCCGAGAGCAGCTCAGGGAGCCGAGCACGGCGCAGCCCTGCTCCACGGTCAGCCTGGCCCCTTTGAGGCTGAGGTGATCCAGCTGCCTTCCCGCTTTCTTCAAGAAGAAGCTCAGGCTCTTGATGAACGAGCCGCGGGTGCTGTTCCTCCAGACGGGACGGTCCAGCTCCAGGTGCTGCACGGACAGCGACTTCAGGCGGTTGTTGCTCTTGCCCAGACAGGACAGGAGGCCTCGCATGGTGACCTGGAACCTCTCGGTGAGCACGGCATCGTAAGGGTTCAGAAACTTGATCTCCAGGTGCTCCAGATAGCGGCCAAATTTCTTCACGTACCAAAGAGCCGACTCGAACTCGGACGCGTGCACCCTGGAGGGTCTCCCGCTGAACGTGATGGTCCTGTACCGCCAGAGGTCAGCCGAGTACATCATCTGGTTCCACTTTCTGCAGACGAGGGCGGCCCGGGACCTGTCCCTGTCTCCCAGCCACCAGAACACGCGACGCAGGCACACGTCGGGCAGGGCGGCCCAGCAGCTCTGGTCTCGGGGCTGGACGGCTTGGCTTTCTTCGTCCATCGAGGAGCCGGGGTGTCCAGAGCAGCCGTGCGGTAGGCAGGGGCTTCCAAAAACGAGGAAACAAAAGCGACCGCTCGTCTTCTGTGGGGAGTAAAAAGGAAGCGCCGTGACCTGCCGAACAGAAACCAGACCCCCTTGAATGAACTCGCAGCCCGGCCTCACGTGCAGCCCTTCCGCGAGGGGCGAGAGCCTCGCCGTGAAGGCCCGCAGAGACCCAGGCCGTCGGGGTCTCTCGGACACACGCACACCGGGACCCGCGCCCAGCACGGTCCCAGGAGTGAGAAGCCTGGGGACAGGGCTGTCCAGAGGAGGCGGCATCTGGGAGGGGCTTCGCGGGCTGCGTGGGAGCCGCAAGGCAGCCCGGGTCGGCCTGGCGGTGCTGGAGGAGAGCGGACGCACTCTGGGCAGCGGGCACCGTGGCGCAAAGCCACAGAACTGGGAACGAATGGGATCTGTTCACGTGCGGGGAACTAAAAATTGTCACTTCACTTGTGGGGGCGGGGGTTGGAGCCGGAACAGGGGGGAGGTGCCGGGTCAAGGGGCCCCGGAGCGATGCAGACAGAGGCTGCGTCCCAGGGGCCAAGACTGGAGTTCCGACATGCCGGGTCCCCTTCTGGGGATGGGGACCCTGGCTGCTTGGCACCGAATTGCCGATGCGGGTGTTTGCATTCAAAGGGTTAGCGGCACATCAAGGGTCACGGGCGGAGAGCCTCCCATGAGGCCGCGGGGGCCGGGCAAGGGCCAAGGATCCTGCGTCCACAGGTGTTGTCAGTCTGACGTTAGAAAGGACCCTCCAGGGAGGGGGAGGATGAATGGCCAGAGCAGACTTTGGGCTCCGAGCCTGGGGCTAGGGCGGCGGGACGGGGGGGGGGGGGGGATGCGTGGGTTTATGCGTTCTTTGCAGGACACGGTGACTGGGAACATAGAAGTGGGGCGACCTGGCAGCCGGGCTGCAGGCGAGACCTCTACGAAGCTAGGGAGGCCCCGGGAGGGCCCGGCCACCGCCCACCTGGGGTGCTGGGCCCTGGGACTTTCTACAGGAGCCATCTGCTGAAGTTTTCCTGACGGCGTGATTTCCACGTCTCCCTGGCCTGAAACTTCTCCTCTTTCCCTTTCCCTGTCTCTCCCAGAGGCCCCGCTCTTCAAGCTTGCGGCCCTGTGGCCCCGGAACGCTTCTGCCGGCTACTTTACCAAGTGGCCCGAGATTATCCTCACGGCTCATGAAACCGCAGGGCCGGAGGAGCTCTGGGAAGTATGTCTTTACAGATGGAAACTGAGCCCCAGAGGGGTGAGGGCGCTTGCCTGTGGTCACACAGCCCTCAGGAGCCGAGGGACACATTAATCGCATTTCTCAATGCGGGACGGACATGCGTCTGCGCGTGAGCTCGTGAGCGTCGCTCACTTGCTCTCCGTGCCTGTCCCCGGCTGCGTCTAGGATCCGCGTGCAACCGCGGTGGGCGTCCGTGCCGCTCTCCTCTCGGCTCTCCCTGTGACGGACCCCCGGGCGCCCCTGACGGTGGTGACGTGTGGGAGGCTGGTTCTGCCGGGTCCTCTGGGGCCCGGCGCCCTCCCCCACCTCCGGATCCAGGCAGACCTGCACGCGGGATCTGGCAGCGGCCTGGCCCCGTCCAGGGTTCCCCTCTCGCCCGTGCCCGTCCCTGACGATGATCCTCGGCCCAGCCTGTCTCCCGCGGGACTCACACACCCCTTGAGACCAGGGACGGCCTCATTCTCGTGAGTCGCACTTGCACACTGAACAAAGGAAGAGAGAGGGTTGTCTCTTTGTTCACAGAACTGGGTCCCCAGCACTTTGCTTGGAGCTAGGTGCGTGAGAGAGGCCAAGCCACTCCCAGAGCTGAGCAAAAGCCTTTGCCCTAGCAGTCATGGGCGCAGGAGCTCTCAGACACGGAACCACGGGGTGGTGTGGGCAGAACCGATCTGCGGGCTGGGAAAGCCAAAAGCCACAGTCGGTACTGGGCACAGCCTCCCCTCCTAAACGACCTCGCCAGCCGCAGGCGGCGGAGCTCAGAGGTCGGGTCCTGGTTCCATCAGTTGCTAGGGATGACCTCAGGCAAGTTAATTTTCTCTGTGCCTCAGTCTCCACATCTGAAAACCAGGGATAACAGTGGCGCCTCTGTCTTAGCGGCGGGAGGATTAAATGAGCTGATCCGTGCAGGTGCCTGGTGTGTATCAGAGGCTGTACCGCGTTTGCGCCTGGTAAGTGGAGGCCAAGGCGCTTCTGGGGGGGGGGGTCCCTGCTGGGCGCGGTGAACACACCCAGTTTGCGGGTGGGGAAACAGAGGTGTTGCAAGTTGGGAAAGTCTCCCCGCGAAGGCCCGCAGAGAGAGGGCAGGGATCGGAACCCACCCCAAGGGCTCACAGACCTGTCCCCCAGGCGGGGAGCTGCCAGCCCGGGAAGAAACCTAAGGAAGCCGCGTCACCCACGGCCCGGAGGTGCCCGAGGACGCCTGTTTCCAGGAGGAGGCGGCAGGGGCCCCATTACCCGCTCACCGCGCCCCGCTCGTTGCGCCCGGTTTGGGCTGCGGGGACAGCGAGCCGCCCGCCTGCTCCCGCGCCGCCTGCGCTCCGACGCCGACTCCGCGCAGGCCTCCGGGACGCGCGCCCTCGCCGGCGATGAGCCTTTGTGACGCGCCCAGGCCTGCGGGCCTCCGCTGTGCCCTGGGCGCGAGGCCCCAACCCGGGGTCGCCAGGGTCCCTGCGGTGCGTGCAGGGGGCCGGACGGCCCCGCCAAGTGTCCCGGAACGCGCGTCGGGGTCTGGGGGGACCTGGTCCGGGGGTCCTGGGAGGGCGGGTTCCGTGCGCAAAGGTGCGTGGGGCGGGGCTGGGGGTCCGTGCGGGGTGGGCTCCGGGAATACGAGGGGGGTAGGTTCAGGCACCAGCGGGGAGGGGGCCGGAGAGAGTACTGGGGGCCGGGTCCGCGGGGTGGAGGAGGGGGGGCGGGGTCTGGGCCGTGGATGGGGCTCGGGGTTGGGGAGGGCCAGAGGGCAGAGGGCCGGGGTCACAGAGTCGGAGGCGGAGCGCAGGGTAGGGGCGGGGTCCGGGCGTGGCTGGGGGCTGCGTGCGCCCGACTGAGGGTGGGCTTCCCTCTGCGATGGGGAAGAGGCTGTGCGGGAGCTCGGGTGCCCGGCCTGTGGGAGGAGGCGCTGCGCTCTGCCCACCCCCCCCCTTCCTCCAACTCGGAAGTGGTTCCCACCGGAAAGCCTTGGCCCACCTGACTCACCTAAGACAAGGCGTGAGTGGGTGTCTAACGCACCCACTTTCCATGGCCCTCCCCTCCCGGCCGCCCTAGGGTGTCCCTAAAGGCCAGGCAAAAAGGCGGGGGGGGGGGGTACGATTGCGGGCGGGGGGTGCACGTGGGCCTCTGACACCAGCCTCCCGGCTCCGGTGTGCGTCCTGAGCCCCGGCCTGCCCCCGGCAGCCGCATCCTCCCTGCCTCCTTCCGTTTCTGCCTTTCCCTGCGCATTGTCCCTTCCCGTCCTGCCCGCTCCTAGAGCCGCGTCTCTGACCGGGAAGGACCAGTGAGGAATCTCAGGAAAGGTGGACAGGAAAGGGTATTTTCAGTCTCTAGAGACAGGCCTGGGTTCCCCCGGTGTCCAGACTACAGCCCGGATGTCCGATCCAGGTGCCTGACACCTGGGATTCCCAGGCCCAAGAGCCGGGGGCCTCTCTCCTGGTTTCTCTGCGGCTGCTGGCAAACCAGTATCTCCGTTCGAAGGAAAATAGTTAAACCTTTTCTTGTAAGAGGAAAAAACCCAAGAAGAAAATCCTTCCCTTTTCACAAGGAAAGACTGCCAAGGGGGGGGGGGTGCAGGAAGACGGTATAAAACGGAGTCTTCTCCATCGGCGGCACCTTTTCTGTTCCAGGTTAGCGGGAGGTTCTCATTCGGTTTCCTTGCCGTGAAGCCGGCCGCCAGCCTTTCTCCTGAAGAAATGCGTATAGAAAACCTGGTGTGTTTAAAGTGCAAAAGCCAGTTCCTGGGCTATGTCTCCGTGCTGCTGTCCCCGGTCCCCAAAGCACAAACCCTGAGCTGCAGGTGACACCCAGGAGACACAGAGGAACCTTCTGGGGGCTTGGGACAGGAGGGACAGACTAGGGAAGCCACACTGTGCGCTCTTATGTGGCTATTAAGAGAGAAGAGCCACATCATCTGGCCTGGAGACATGTCCTTGGGTGTTTGGGGTCAGAGGTACAAAGCAGTGTTTATGGTGGGACTCCCAGTGTGCGTGTTTATATAATCGGGTTGCCAGATGAGATATAGGATTCCCCGTGAAATTTCAGTTTCAGGGCCACATTTTTCTAGTATAGCTGCGTCCCATGCAATTATTTTGTAACTGTTTCTGTCCCAAGTAATGCATTTTTATTTGCTGGATCTGGCAACCCCGTGACGTAAGGGTGGGGGAAAGCGTGGAAAGAAAAGGCGGACCGTGGGTGGCAAGGGTGTGTGGCCCCAGTACCCCCACCAGTTGTGGAGCTCACCACCTTTGCAAGATGGTGCCCTCGTGTGCTCGTAGAAATAGCTAAAGAAGTTAGAAAGGAATGTTTAGGTCCATTTTTTTTTTTTTTTTTTGGTAAGGAGCGTGTGTCATATATGAAGAAAAAAAAGGCAAACGGCAGAGTAATGAGTATAGTGAGATAACATATGGGGAATAAGAAACAATTTAAACCCCACGTGAACTTGTCCGGGTTTGCATGAGCGAAGGGAAAGTGTTCAGAGCATACTGACCAGACTGCGGGTGTGGGTGTCCTAGGGTCCTGGGGCGGGGAGGGGAGGTTGTCAGCTTTCCCCTTGTGTGTGACCTTATATCAGCCGGTTACAACCAAATCTCGTACTTCTGTGTTTTGAAAAACATCCAATAATGAAAGCTTGTGGTCACTGCTGTTTTTGTCTTTTAAATGAGGCCTCCGGTGTATAAGCTCCGGAACTCCGTCCACGTGGATTCCACGCTGGATCCTGCCTCCCTTTCCTCGTATAATCCCAGGGAAGCTCCCCGTCGGCTCCGTCTAGCTTCCTTGGCTGATCAACCATTTATAAAGAGCTTCCTGTTGAACCACGTTCACACGATGGTCCGGTAGCTCCAATGCCAACTCTTATTATTACTAGGAAATAATTTAGGATGTAAAAACCTAGCGGCTACAAACCCCGATCTGCTGGAGGCAAGCCACAACAGCTTGGATCCCGCCCAGGACTTGTGCTCTCTGGGCCTCCGCTGCCCGCTCCACCACGAGAGCCGGCCCGGCGCCCTCCGCTTCGTTCACTCCCTCAGCACGCGTGCAGTGCTCGCGGCGTCCGTCCCCGGGCTCGGAGCCGGAGGCACACGCTCAGAGATCCGGCTCAGCCTTCGAAGGCGGCCCGGTCTCCGGGAGCTCACGCGACGAAGCAGGTATCAGGTGCTCTGAGAGACTTCACTTGGGCACGCGGAGAAGGGGCCTGGAGAAGGGCTGGCGGCCGTGTCTGCAAACATCCGGCAGCTCTTGGGGGGTTTTAAAAACACGGTCCAGATAGTTCACGGCCAGGTAAGGGGAGAACAGAGGCAGGGCCTGGTGTTGATTCAGGGTCACACTGAGAACGGCGCTTGGGCTGTGCCAGGCTGCTCCCACGGTCTTCTGCGGGCGGACACGGGCTGTGCTCACACCGCAAAGGCGGGCTCACCGTTTTGCTTGTGCCCCTTGCTGCTTGCTTGGTTAAATTTTCAGAAAGAGGAAGAGACTCCCTATTCTCCATCTCTGGACAGACGCCTTTCTCTGTCTTGGAGGTCGGATCCTCAGTGCTTTGACTTGCGAGGGGTGCAGAGAAAATGTCTCACGGACCCTGGGATCCCACATTTACCCTGCAGTTGTGAGTGATGTGGTGAACTACAACAATGGCTTTGGCTTTAACAGTCGGACAACACGATAAACTAGATAACCCCAAAGCTCCCGCTACGCGCATGTAGAAATGCCCGGTGAGACGTGGCAAACGTTTAAGCCAACAGCTGACTTTAAAAGAAGGAAACTTTAAAGGTCCACGTCCCAGGAATGAAGGCCTGACCTTTTAAGCACATGCACTTACGGAGGAGACGTGGGTCCCCGTGTCATAATAAGGGCTTGGACGAGAGAGAAGTCTTGTCCACACAAAGTTGGTGGGGATAGGGGGCTGGAAGTAAGCTTCCCCTTTCCCTGCACGGAGCTGGGAGCCTAGAGGCTACACTTGTGGCTAAGAGAGAAGAACCAGTTCAGTGGAAGGGGAATGTGGCAAGCCAGCTCGTCTACACTGGGCTGCGATCTGAGCGTGGGGGAGAAACACACTCCTGAAACCTTGGAATCATGGGCGCACGCCATTCGTGTACTTGGGGTTCAGACTTACATTAGCCTCGTGGTCTGGGACCCCCATCATAAGAATTAACATAAAAATTGGGAAGTCTGGGGGCGCCTGGGTGGCGCAGTCGGTTAAGTGTCCGACTTCAGCCAGGTCACTATCTCGCGGTCCGTGAGTTCGAGCCCCGCGTCAGGCTCTGGGCTGATGGCTCAGAGCCTGGAGCCTGTTTCCGATTCTGTGTCTCCCTCTCTCTCTGCCCCTCCCCCGTTCATGCTCTGTCTCTCTCTGTCCCAAAAATAAATAAATAAAATAAAAAAATTGGGAAGTCTGGCTGAAGCAACCAGAAAAAATCCCTCTGGAAGGTACATCAGCTCAAACTAGGTCATTCCTCCAGGTAGAGTCCCACTGAATGGAGGCTCAGGGTTCAGACTCACAAGGAAACACTCTTCCTTGAGTGAGAGTCAGAGGCACAGGCAAGAGCAGGGCTGTTCTCTGGAAACTTCAGAAAATAGAACTGTAGGAGACTGTAAAATAAGCTGATTGGAAAGGATTAGGACAATTGATGTATCTGAGTGATGAATATTATATCATATTAGCTTTCTACTTTCATATTTGTTTGAAAATTTTGTAATACCCCTAAAAGGCTTAAGGTAGTAGAGGGACTCTATTGCCATCCAAGCTATCCTTTTCAGACATATAGGGTCTCAAAAATTAGCTTTCTGTGACTTCTTTCTTAAGAAACTCTTTGAGGATATGCTCTAGCAAAGAAGGGGCAAAACAAGAAAGAGAATGACCTGAACCTGAAATTTGGGAACAGAACTCGACACTGGAGAGGGTGGAAGAAATTCCCGGAATGATAGCTATTCATCAGGTCTGGGGAACACATGCCCTCAAAATGAAATGGACAGAAGACTACTGTGTTTGATTATGCCAAGGAGAAATCTTTCTAATCCAGTAGAAAATTCTAGGAATGATTTATAGTTACCTACGAAGAGAAGAAAATGAAAAATTGGAGCAATAATCAACTCCAGGAAAAACAAAAAGTTACGGAAGAAAGTAGATATAATCATAATTTGTGTGGTGTCATCATTTATAGTATTTACATGGTCATAGTAATTTAACGTTGAATGATGATTTAACCAGCATGGGAGAGTGGAGAGAGAGAAGCCTGGCAGTGTGTATAAGATCGGTGGTGTAAGAGAGAGAAATCCGTATCCCTACCTCCTTATGGATTAATCGATGACACCTAAAATTGAAAGCAAAAAAACAGCAGCGTAAGAAGGTGCTTGAGAAGTATAGAGGTAAATACCAGAAGAAACAGTCCAAAAGGTTGGAAAGCAGAGTATTTGCGTGTGGGGCGAGGGTAGCATTAAGGAGGTAGTGGCGTTTAAGTGGCCACAGTATTAAGTACATTACATGATATGTTGGCAGTTGACCGATGGCGTAGAAAAGCGCCTCTGTGTGCGTGTGGATGCCGGTCCGGTGGCACATCCGTGGTGAGTGCCCGCGGGTGTCCTCGGGAAGCACTAGACAGCCCCCTTGACCTCAAGAGAGAGGCTCCGGGAAGCTGTGCGGCCAGCAAATGGCAGAGTGGAGCTGAAATCGCGGACCTCCAGCCCCAAGTTGGCGTGTGGGAGCCTCTGGTCGCCAGTTCGAAGGGGAGGCCTCCGCCACGTCTTGTTCCCCGGCTCACCAAGTATCTCCCGATTCCAACGCAAGACCACGTACGGGATGGAGAAAGCCCCAGTGGTGAGGGGAACAGGTACACTGGCGAGTCCGTGCACCGCTGAGCCCGGGACCCGCGTGGCTGGGGCTCCCCAAGCTGGGAACACTGGGGATCTTGTGGAGGGGCATTTCTGGGGGGAGGGGGGAGGCCTGCGATCCTGCAGTTCTCACAGGCTCCCGGGTGATCCTGATGCTGGTCCACGGGCCACACCTCAAAAAGCCAGCACCACGAGGCAGAAGCTCCAAACGCCTGTCAGCGGACGGATGGAGTGTGAGGGGTGGCTGCACAAAGGCCATAGGACGGATGCCATACTGAGAGGCGCCACGATGCGGGTGGACCTTGAAAACCTTCTCCGCGAAAGAAGCCGCAAGTCCACATATTCTACGATTCTGTTCGTACGAAGCATCCAGAACAGGCAAATCCAGAGACAGAAAGTGGATGCGTGGCTGTCGGGGGCTGGGGACGGAGGGGGTGGGGCGCGGCCAAGGAGTAGGGGGTTCCTCTTCGGGGTGATGAAAATGTTCTGGAATAGGCAGTCGTGGTGGTCGCATAACACGGTGAATTTTGTGTGTGTTTTAGCACAAGAGGGAAGGACCTAGGTCGGCCTCGGGTCTCCTTAGTCGCGGTGCTCTCTAGCTCTCTGAGTCGAAGGGTTAGGAGAGGATAAGCAAGGAGGCAAGATCCTCGGAGAGAAGCCTTGCTAAACTTCCCCAGAGGAAAAGTGCTCCATCCTTCCAACGGGGAGAGTGGCCGGGAAACGCCAATGCCTGAGGAGGTGCCCGTGAGTGCTCCCCGCCCGCCCGTCGATCCCGCCAGTGGCCTCTACGGAGTCCCCTTCTTTGTCAGCGTCCTTGAGGGCAGATAGGGCCAGGAGCTCACAGGCTGACAGACTCTCACGAGGAACAGAAGATGATGAGGCAGGTCCTACTGGGGACGTTGGGGACCAGGGGCGCAGGGCGGTGCGTGCCAAGATGCGGGGCTTGGAGCCACGTCACTGAGCAGCTTGGCGATGGAGGACGCCAGCAGGCCGCCTCCCCGAGAGGCTCTTCCCTCGCTTCTGAATCCCGACAGGACACTGTGCTCTCGGCCAAGTGAAGGGCTGCGGCCGCCGGGCGGGGAGCTCGTCTGTCCATGCTGTTGGTGCAACGGCGTTTGCTCACTTCCTGTCTCTGGGTCACCTTGCGGTGATTCTGGTAATATTTCAAACTTTTCGCTATGATGTTGGCGATGGGATGGGATCTGCAGTGATCCAATCGCTCAGAGGATGGCTAGCATGTTTTAGCAGTAAAGTATTTTTGCTTGTGCCTCAAAATTGAGACATGATGCTATTGCACACTTTATAGACTCCAGAGTGGTGTGAACGTAACTCATATGCGTGGTGGGAAACCGGAAAATTCCCGCGACTCCCTCTATTGCAACGCCACCTTTATCGGGATGGTCCACGTGGAACCACGGTGTCCCCGAGGTGCATCTGTAAAGCAAACACAATCGCTGACGAGGCTAGAGACAACAGGGAAGGTCATCATCCCGGCTTCAGACAAACCGTGCACGGAGGGGCGAGGTAGCAGGCGTGTGTCCACAGGCAGCAGATTCAGACCCGGAACCCAGGCAGAGTGGCCCGGGCCGGTCTCCCCCAGGACGGCTGCAGGGCCGGGAGGTCTGGGTTCAAATCCTGAGAGTGCACTTAGCTTTTGGGGCCTCTGTCTCATTTCTTTGGACTCCACTGGGGACCTGGGGGGGGGGGGTTTAGGGCAGGTGCTCCCAGAAATTGTGCGCAAAGCTGCCTTCGAGTGCGTGTTCCTTTTCCCGAGGAACGGTCAGCATTTTGGGGGGCGTCCACAGCCCGACAATTCCTAACGGACGGGGCTGAGTGGCCCAAAGATTTGAGATTCAGAGAAATCAAGTTCTGTTACAGGCAACAGACGTCACACGTGCATAGTGGAATCAACTGAATAGAAGACATTTCTTTGCGCACCACTTGTGGTCTTTCCACAGGAAGGAGGTGCGGGCGGTTAGACAGATAAAAACGTGGGGGCAGCACATCTCATGGCTCAGCGGGAACTTAAAGAATTTGCAGATAATTGCAACTCTGTTAGAAACTTTTAGATACTAGGTGCTTCATGTTAAAAACGTTCAGGGCATTTTTCTGTTCCCAGAATTTGATTCATAAAAAGTCAAGCCCGTGTGTAATTAGCTTCACAATTCATACTCACCTTTTATGGTTTGTAAACACGATTAGGAAATTCCTGAGCCTTGGAGAGGGTTGAACGTGGCCGCGTAGCTGTGGAAATACTCGTTTATTTCGGCCTCGGGGAGCTTGCATGCGTAACTTCCAATGGCAGCTTTTTGCTACAACTTGCAGACATTCTCCCTCATCTGGAATCAAACAGGGTTCTCTGGGGGCACCGCTGGGTAGTAATGACCGACCGCCCTTGGTCCACCGGGCTCGGGGCTCTCGGCGCTGGATGCAAGGGCACGACCTCCCAATCTTGTCCACACGGGGGGTGGGGGGGCATCGCTCGGCGAACCTGCAGAAAACCACTGATGTGCCCGATCCTAGAGAGTGTGACATCCCTGGTCTGGCATGTGGCCGGGGCTGTGGAGGCTGAGAGAGGTCCCGGGGGATTCTAAGGCGCGGGGATGTGGCGTGCCCGGGTGTAGGAGGGAAGGCTGGCTCTGAGTCCCAGGGCCGGGGCTCCGAGCTGAGCCTTGGCCTCTGGCCTTTCCATCAGAGCAAGAAGAAGACGGGAGCGGATGAGCTCGCTGACATGTCTGGAGGTGCAGGTGCACAGGGTGGGGACGGACACCTGAAGCTCGTGGAAGAAAGATGGGCTGCGTTGCTGCAGAGGAGAGAGGGGCAGAGGGCAGAGGTCCCCGTCACCACCCTGGCCCTGATGAACTCGTCAGACGGAGGGGACCCGGCCCCAGGAGTGAGGCTGGGGCAGGGGGCCGGGATGCCGTGGGCGAGCGTGCGGGGCAGCCCCCCCCCCCCCAGGTGCCAGTAAGCTTCACCTGGAAGAGAAGGGGTGACGGTCTGCGGGACGGGGGCCTCGGGGATGCGGGGACAGGACGTGAGGCCACACACGTGCCCCCACGCTCACGTGAGAGACCCCTCCTAGTGCGTACCCCTGGGGTCTCAGAGCCTTTCCCAGCCCGGAGCAGCCGTGCTAACGGAGGGCTGCAAACCACCGTACTGAGGGAAAGGCCCGGATCGGACTCCGGTCTCCTGCCTGACTCTTAAATCCGGGCACCGAACCAGAGACCCCACGGTGGGGTCTCCAGGCTTATGCCAAGCATCTTGCAGGCACTGTCTCGTTTCGTCGCCCAGCTGGTCTGGTGTAAGCGTTAACAGCCCCATTTTGCAGCTCTAGAAACGGAGGCACAGGGAGGTTATGTAATTTGCCCAAGGTCACACGGCGAGTGTCAGAGCTGGGTTCAAACAAGGTTGGTGTGACTCCAGGACTTGGGTGCCCAAGCGAGTCACAGCCCACCTTGTTGGACATGTGGGCAGGGGGCGCCGGGCCAGGAGAGACCCGGGTCAGCCTCCCGGTTCCTTCCTCGATCCCGACGACCTTTGCTGCCCACCCTTGTCCGTCTCCTGGAGCTCTGGTGAGTATTGACAGTAATGAAAAAAATGAGACGTCACAGGGTGTCCTGTCTCCCGCGGGGACCCCCGGGACGGAGGGGTGGCTGAGACCCAAAAGGGGGCACGTGGTGAGGCCTCCCGGGGGCAATAATCGGTGGGAGAGGGGTGAACTGGAAGTGACCCCGAGCTTTCTCGTCCACATCCTACTTTTCTTCCAAGATGCTTCCTCTTTCCAGACTGTCCCGCCCCGCTCCCCCCCTTCCCCTGCGGACGACTCCTATGTTACCACTGGTCGGGGCCGCCCTCCTTTGCCCCGGCTGTAGTTAGCTGCTGGTCTGTCTGCACGAGTGATTGGAGAGTCAAGGCCTCTCCCTTGCGGCATTCTGATCGGTCGCCTTCCGCCAGAGGGACCCGCGTGTGGTGCCCAGGTGCCTGTGGCGGGAGGCCTGGCCGGCCTGGACGGGCGTGAAGGGTGCGCGTCTGAGTCAAATAGAGCGGGAAGTTAGAAGCCCCTCCCAGACCCCGAGGGCTCTCCAAGCAGCAGGACAGCCGTGGTCCTTTGATTTTAAACATGACTCATGACTATGTCACTAACGCACCAACGTGCTTCCACTGAAAAAAATTAGAATATTACAGACAAAGCGAGAATTCCTTCTGACCGCCGGGCCCGCTGCAGAGCCACCGCTGAGCGGGTGAGCGGGCGCGTTCTGGCTGGCACCGAAGCCTATCCCCATTCCCACCACGACGTGAGCGGGTCCGCGGGCTCGCATGACTTCATCGTTCAGCCAGCCGGCCCTGGCTGGCCACCAAGCCTCCCCGACCTCGTCCCGTAAAACACTAGATGCAAAACGCCCCGCGTGAGCTTAGGACTCCTCTCCAGGCCACTGTGGCCGCCCGCTTGGCGGCTGTCCAGCCGTGGGACGGGAGGGGTCCGGGCTGCCATGGGAGCCCCGCCCCTGACCTGAGTCGTGCAGATGTCCCCTTCTGCGGGGAGGAGGACGCCGGGGCAGTGGGCTGGACCAGGTAGCGGGATAACGGCACTCGCCTCCGCGCGTGGACTTGAGGGCAAGTGAGAGACTGTGTGTGAGGGGGGTCCGGGGCCACGGGAGGCAGGAGGGAAAATCACAACAGGAAGATTTCAGTCGTCGGCCTCGAGAACCATCTCGGGCGTTATTCCTCCGGGACCGCTACGCTAAGGGGAATGATGTAACGGCAGAGGCATTTCGCTTCCCAGACGGAAATTACACGGTGTGATTGCGCCTGCCCCTCAGTGGTGCCTTTGGGAGGATCCTGTGGTCAGAATGGACCCGGGCCCCGCGAGACGCGATGGTGGAGGCTGCTGTCTGCCGGAGGGCAGTGCGTGGGGGTGGGAGTTTCTTTTTCAGACCGCATGCAATTGCACGAAATGACCGGTCTCTGGATGGAATTCAAGCCCCGGAACCTCTGTGTTTGTGTTTGGGGCCGACCCCGGGGCCCCGATGGGCAGCGGAGTCCGGGGGTGCCCTCCCGGCTCCTGCTCGGCCGGCAGGCGCGGGAGGGGAACCTTGTCATTAGGCCCCTGGCGGGAAGCCACGGCTCCAGGACTCCGTGTGTGCCCTGGTCCCCGCTACTCTCCTGCCCTTCGTCTGTCTGAGGTCTCTCTTCACACACTGGTGACAGCACCTGCTGTACCCTCCCCGCCCCCCCCCCCCCAGCAGACACGCCCCTCCTTGTCCCCAGACGGGCATTTTCCCGGGGCCCTGAGGGGCACTTCAGGGTCGGTGTTCGGGGGCCTCCGGTCTCACTGACACGACGGCCGCCTTCGCTGCTGCCAAACGCCGTGTCGGGGCACACGGGACAAATGACCACGCACGTCGAGTCTGTTCCTGTCACTCGTCTGGGGCGGAAGAGAAAAAATTCAGACCCAGGCACCTCTTTACTATCAGTAAAGAGCCAATATGTGCGTGTCGTCGGGAAAAGTAAGGCGGGGCAGCAGGCCGAGGCGGTGGGAAATGACCTTACAAGGCAGGAGGCACAGTCGGGGTTGAATTATTTCCTTATCCTGCTTTGTCTCACGAGATACAGTAGAGAGGGGCTAGGCTTCTGAATTTTCCACTTTCTTTCATTGATTAATTAATTTGACAGCCAAAAGGCCTTTAAACACCTGGCTCGGGGGCTGTGCACTCAGAGCGCTCGCAGGCCAGAGGGGTAAAGCCCAAAGCCAAGGAATGCACGTGAACTTTGTAAATGCCGAGAAATCATCTCACCAGGGAGGTGAGCAGGGATGCTGGAGGCGGTCAGGTCTGACTGCCCTCGTGCGGAGGTGAGGCCTGAGAGTGTGTGCGCGTGTGCGTGTGCATGCTGTGAATAGATCCGGAGAGATTTTTGAAAAGATGCTTTCAGGAACAAGAAGAGAACGCAAAACGAAAGACTATTGTTAATTGGAAATGAACAATGTGATAGTGGGAAAAAAAAAAAAAAACCCAGCTCAATAGGAATCTTGGAAGGTGAAGTTGAGGGAAACGGAAAGGAAGACACGATCAAAGAAACCTCCGGATTTCTAACAAACATCTCCGGAACGAAAGGACGTCAGTTTGCTAAGCTTAACACACACACAAAACTAAACATTCGATTCGAAAATCTCAGAACCCTGGGGACAAGCCTGTCAATTTCCAGAGAGGAAAATACAGCAGGTTCCCTTAAAACTAACCCAGAGCAAGAATGGACTTAGAGTTTTGATAAAAACACTGGATATTAAAAGACAGAGGAGAAAATTCTCTCACGTTTCTGAGGGAAAGCGGTTTTCAGCGTAGAGTTCTTCACTCGGCCACACTGCTCATTGAGGAGGGGTGTCGTGTGAGGACGTGTTTGGCTGGGGCTCCTGGCTCAGTGGGTTCAGCGTCCGACTTCGGCTCAGGTCCCAGTTCGTGGGTTTGAGCCCCGCATCGGGCTCTGTGCTGACAGCTCACAGCCTGGAGCCTGCTTCGGATTCTATGTCTCTCTCTCTCTCTCTGCCTCTCCTCCGCTGTCTCCCAAAAATAAATAAACATTAAAAAAAATTTTTTAGGGGCACCTGGGTGACTCTGTCTGCTAAGCATCCAACTTTGGCTCAGGTCATGATCTCATGGGTCGTGGGTTCAAGCCCCACATCGGGCTCTGTGCCGACAGCTCGGAGCCTGGAGCCTGCTTCGGATTCTGTGTCTCCCTCTCTCTCTGCCCCTCCCCCGCTCAGGCTCTCATTCTCTCTCTCTAAAATAAAAGGGTAAAGAAAAGACGTTTTTGGTGCTTTGTGGGACTGATTTTACACTGAGTTATTTGGGGCACGTACGTGTTCATCTGCAGGCATATACTTTTCCCCTTACCAACCTTCCTTGCCTGGATTTGGTGTTAAAGTTGTCACAATATGCGCATATTTGTAAATGACCCTGCCACCCGCCAGCCAACCCCCCCCCCAGCCCCCAAGCTGGAAAGCTGAAAGTCACACTGGCTTTTCCCTTTCCCTCCCTCCTTCTTCAGCCAGGCTTTGTTGAGCATCTACTATGTGTGAGGCAGGGGTGAACAGGGCAGTGGACACATTCTTGCTCCCTCAGCTCGTGTTCTAGTCGGGGACGGACCCGATCAAAAGCTGTGGGGAGAGGTGAGAAGAGACGCGCAGAAGGGGCTGTGAACCGTGCCCGGAGACTCCGTTGATGCGGGCGGACGGGAAAGGCCTTCTCACCCGGAGGCGGGAATCAGAGGTGGGGAGGCAGCGAGGGGCACGTCCTGTGGGTAGGCGCCTGGAAGGTTCTCCGGGACGAAGGGCCGGCATCTGCAAAGACCCCACGGCGGGAGCAGGTGTGGTCTCTTGGGGTGAGCAGCTGGAATAGAGCGGGCTCGCGGAGGGGACGCACGTGCTGGGATGCCAGGCCCCGTGACACCTTGACCATTTCCGGCTGAGGCCACGGTGAGCGAGGTGGAAAGTTAACGAGGGTTTTCATCAGAGGGGAGAGGTGGCTGAGGTCATCTGGGGGCTGTGCTGCGGACGCACAGGAGAGGTAGCGGGGAAGCAGGGAGGCTGCGGGCTGGGATGGGGCGGTCCCCATGGAGGTGAGGACAGGGAGGCATTCGGCTACACTGGGGACCCCATTCCCAGGTTGGGGAACAGCCAGAACAGCAGCGGGTGCTGGGGGGGGGAGCTCTGCCCATATGGGGACAGTTTATGTGTCGGGCGTGTGTAGGGGTTCAAGGGGAGCCAGCAGGTAGGCGGCTGGAGACGCAAGTCTGTTCCGGAGGAGGCCTGGGGTGGCCTGGAGATGGACCCACGTCATAGAGATGACAGTGAGCCAGCCCACTGACCGAGTCGGGAAGGAACTCAGCCCTGGGATTCTCGAATGTTCAGAGCTTTACAAGACATGGCAGCAGGGCCCAGGGATGAGCCACCAGGGTGGGAGGGACCAGAGAGTGGGGGCCCCTGGGCTGGAGGGGAGGGGCTGCGGGGGGGAGAGCTCGGTCTTGGGGGGGTCCCGGAGCTGGAGGCAGGGGTGGTGGGAGGGAGAGCTTGGTAGTGGGGGGCCCCCGGGGTTGGAGGGGAGGGGCCGCGGGAGGGAGAGCTCGGTCGTGGGGGGCCTG
>NW_026060190.1:0-20170 GCF_023721935.1 Panthera uncia | reverse complement strand
CCAATCAGTCGATCAACCAGCCAATCAGTCGATCAACCAGCCAGTCAGTCAACCAACCAGACGATCAGTCAGTCAACCAGCCAGTTAATCAGCCAGCCAATCAACCAAATAGCCAATCAGTCAACCAGCCAGTCATTCTTACAGGTGGTCTGCATTCTAGCCGAGGCTCTCCTCACTGAGCTGGCTGTGCCCTTGTGGCTCCCAGGGCCCCTCTGGTGTCCCAACAGGGGGACCTACCCCCTCGCCTGTGTTGGTCTATCCTGAATGCTAGTGAGACAGGAGCCACGGGGACCCAGCAGCTGCAGGGTGGTTCCTGGGGCCGTGGCCACGGAGGTGCTGGGACCTCAAAAACACTGGATCCACAGGAGCTCTCACAGAGGCCTGGGCAGCTGCACAGATGCGGACAGAGCACACAGAAGGCTGCGCAAATCAAGTCTGCAACGAGACCCTTGTCGAAGGTATTCTGAAATTTTATTAATTGAGGTCTATTGGGAAAAAAACCCTATATGCAAATATATGCACAAAAATCTCAAGAGACCAGGATTAATACATGTCTGGGGCCTGGGCCCAAGGATTTGTAATTACTTCCTATTTAAAACACAGGAGACCACCCCCCTCCATTCTAAAAATAACACACAGCCCTTGTAGAAAGTTTGAGAAGCGGGGTAAAGCATAAAAAGGGAAACAAAAACCACGTATAATCCCATCACCCAGGGACGCTGTTAACATTTCTGGGGTAGCTCTTCTCTGCTTTCAAAACGCCCCCCTACACACTTTACATGATTGATATCTCACCAAACATGCAGCTTTGTGTCCTGGCCTTCTCGCTTAACACCGAATTAGGGATGTGTCCCCAGGACATTACAATTCTTTGTAAGTGGGAGTGATGGCCACAGCCGCTGGCGTGGGATCACTGTGCAGGGGTCAGGGGAGGTGGGCCCAGTTCTGAGCGGCTGCATTTAAAAGCGGGAGTTTGGGGGCGCGTGGGTGGCTCCGTCGGTTAAGCACCGGACTTGGGCTCAGGTCATGTTCTCGGGTTCGTGAGTTGGAGCCCCACCTCAGGCTCCATGCTGACAGCTCAGAGCCTGGAGCCTGCTTCAGATTCTGTGTCTCCCTCTCTGCCCCTCCCCTGCTCACACGTGCGCGCTCTCTCTCTCTCAAAAATAAATAAAAGTTAAAAAAAACTTACAAGCGGGAATTTCCCCACCTCCCAGAGGACGTGCATTTCCAACCCAGCGCTGAGCTGGTGCTGGGGCTCCTGCAGTCACCAGGGACGCCAGGCTTTTCCGAATTGGCCAGTTGGGGGAAAGCGCGGTTCTGTTTGCCCCCCGAGGTGTTCTAGGTGTTCTAGGAGTCGGGCGAGGCACTGCTCTGTGTGGCTCCGGGCTCTCAGCTCCCGCCTGAGGCAGGCCATGCCGCCCAAGCCTAGGGACAAAGGAGAAGCCAGCCCTGGGTAGTTGGTAAAGATAGCACTTTGAAGGCACATCACCAGCGGCCCCAGCCTTTGTCGGGGCGTCGGATGGGGTGGAACTGGCAACAGGGATACGGGGGGTGGGAGGGAGGGTTCCGGGTCCTTCTGTGGGAACCGGCGGGGGGCTCCGACGCCCTCGGAGAGTGCTCCCTACATCATGGGGTAAGCGATGACGAAATAGTTGAGCTCGGAGTCGATGAGTTTCCTGTACTTCCGGTGGATCTCACGCAGCGTCCTGTCCTCGTCGTTGGTCTCGTACCTGTTCGTGTAAATTCGCACCTGCGCAGCACAGAAACACGACACGCGCACCGTGACTGCGCCAGGCCGGCCCCACGCTGGTCCCAGCCTCAAGCGCACACGGTCGGGCATCGCCGGGCACAGCCCAAAGCCAGCTGCTGGGGAGAGGGGGCTCTGGGCCCCCTCCCGTGCAGGTACCGCCGGAGACAGACCCAGGGCCCCACCTTGAGAGTGCGCAGGGAACACTGCCCTTCCTCCTGGCTCTTCAGGATCCGCTCCACGAACCTGACGTCCAGGAAAGCCCAGATTTTGAAGTAGAACAGCTTCCTGCAGGATGAGACGAGGAAGCACAGTTCCTCGTCCAGGGACTCGTGGTTGTTGTTGAACTCAAACGTCAGTTTCTGGAAAGGCAGCGAAGGGGAGACGGGGTGGGGGGGGGTGGGGGGTGCAGTGGGCAGAGATGCTGGGACCGGCTGGGTCCTCCCACAACACGCCTGCGGCCCGGCTGTGGGTCAGACGACCACGGTGGCCCCAGGGCCACAGGTAACAGACGGGACGTGTGGGTGATTTCACCCAATCTGCAAGAGGCATTTGGAGCTCAGAGCCCGAGGTGCTGGTCCCAGCCCCTCAGCCCCCCGGCCGGGCCACCAGGCGGCCCCCCCCCCCCCCCCCCCACGGAAGGACAGTAACAGGCAGGCTTCAAATGAGTTATCGGCACTTAGAGGCCCTCGTTGGTGGTGGTGGTATTTGTTATCAGTTGACCTCAATCGTCCCAGCCCCCCAGGAGGTCCTTGGAGGGACACAATGACCCCGATTTTACAGATGGGGAAGCGGCCAGGGGAGAGGGCCGCGCACGCCCCTGGGCTCCTCAGTGACTTGGTGGGTCTGGTCTGGAGTCAGACTCCCGTGTGCTGCCGGGACCCGGTGCCGGGAGGAAGCGGCCTCAGACCCGCCCTCAACCTGGAGAGGCTCCGAGAGGGCACAGAGGGCTTTCCCTGGCGGGTAGCCCACCCGAAAGTGCCTCGTGCTGCGCGTGCACAGGTGAGCAGTAGCTGTCGCCCGCTGTGACCCTGGGGCAGGGGCGGGGGTTGGGGGGGGGGACGCGTAGTCCGGGAACATAGCCCGAGCGTCGGTCTGAGTGGGCACAGGCCCGGCCGGGAGCAGGCAGCAGAGGAGAGGCCTCTGCCCTGGGGGAGCCTCCCGGCCCTCGGCCCCCCTACCTGCAGCGTGTGCCGGAAGGTGGGCAGGAGATCCGTCAGCGTGGGCCTCATGGACCAGTCCGGGTCGCTGAAGTAGCAGCTTCTCAGACTGAGGCCCCGAACGGGGATCTCCTGCAGGAGGACCCGGGCCAGGCGCTCGTGCTTCATGACCCGCTCGAAGAAGAAGTTCACCTTGAGGTTGGAGGCGCGCCTGGCCAGTCTGGCCCAGGACATGCCCCAGATGACCTGGCCGTGGGGGTCGTGGACGTGGCACTTGATGTTTATGGTCCAGAGGGTCCTGGCGTTGTTCTCGCACAGGCCATCCAGCAGCTCGTCCGAGATGCAGTTGTAGTTGAGGGTCAGGGACACCAGGCTGCGGAACGTGGCCATGGTCTTGCTGAACTGGGGGCTGCTGTAGACGGCCAGGTGGTGGCTGAAGTAGTCCTCGATGTTGAGCTGGGACACCAGGCTCTCGCCCCGAGAGCAGCTCAGGGAGCCGAGCACGGCGCAGCCCTGCTCCACGGTCAGCCTGGCCCCTTTGAGGCTGAGGTGATCCAGCTGCCTTCCCGCTTTCTTCAAGAAGAAGCTCAGGCTCTTGATGAACGAGCCGCGGGTGCTGTTCCTCCAGACGGGACGGTCCAGCTCCAGGTGCTGCACGGACAGCGACTTCAGGCGGTTGTTGCTCTTGCCCAGACAGGACAGGAGGCCTCGCATGGTGACCTGGAACCTCTCGGTGAGCACGGCATCGTAAGGGTTCAGAAACTTGATCTCCAGGTGCTCCAGATAGCGGCCAAATTTCTTCACGTACCAAAGAGCCGACTCGAACTCGGACGCGTGCACCCTGGAGGGTCTCCCGCTGAACGTGATGGTCCTGTACCGCCAGAGGTCAGCCGAGTACATCATCTGGTTCCACTTTCTGCAGACGAGGGCGGCCCGGGACCTGTCCCTGTCTCCCAGCCACCAGAACACGCGACGCAGGCACACGTCGGGCAGGGCGGCCCAGCAGCTCTGGTCTCGGGGCTGGACGGCTTGGCTTTCTTCGTCCATCGAGGAGCCGGGGTGTCCAGAGCAGCCGTGCGGTAGGCAGGGGCTTCCAAAAACGAGGAAACAAAAGCGACCGCTCGTCTTCTGTGGGGAGTAAAAAGGAAGCGCCGTGACCTGCCGAACAGAAACCAGACCCCCTTGAATGAACTCGCAGCCCGGCCTCACGTGCAGCCCTTCCGCGAGGGGCGAGAGCCTCGCCGTGAAGGCCCGCAGAGACCCAGGCCGTCGGGGTCTCTCGGACACACGCACACCGGGACCCGCGCCCAGCACGGTCCCAGGAGTGAGAAGCCTGGGGACAGGGCTGTCCAGAGGAGGCGGCATCTGGGAGGGGCTTCGCGGGCTGCGTGGGAGCCGCAAGGCAGCCCGGGTCGGCCTGGCGGTGCTGGAGGAGAGCGGACGCACTCTGGGCAGCGGGCACCGTGGCGCAAAGCCACAGAACTGGGAACGAATGGGATCTGTTCACGTGCGGGGAACTAAAAATTGTCACTTCACTTGTGGGGGCGGGGGTTGGAGCCGGAACAGGGGGGAGGTGCCGGGTCAAGGGGCCCCGGAGCGATGCAGACAGAGGCTGCGTCCTAGGGGCCAAGACTGGAGTTCCGACATGCCGGGTCCCCTTCTGGGGATGGGGACCCTGGCTGCTTGGCACCGAATTGCCGATGCGGGTGTTTGCATTCAAAGGGTTAGCGGCACATCAAGGGTCACGGGCGGAGAGCCTCCCATGAGGCCGCGGGGGCCGGGCAAGGGCCAAGGATCCTGCGTCCACAGGTGTTGTCAGTCTGACGTTAGAAAGGACCCTCCAGGGAGGGGGAGGATGAATGGCCAGAGCAGACTTTGGGCTCCGAGCCTGGGGCTAGGGCGGCGGGACGGGGGGGGGGGGGGGATGCGTGGGTTTATGCGTTCTTTGCAGGACACGGTGACTGGGAACATAGAAGTGGGGCGACCTGGCAGCCGGGCTGCAGGCGAGACCTCTACGAAGCTAGGGAGGCCCCGGGAGGGCCCGGCCACCGCCCACCTGGGGTGCTGGGCCCTGGGACTTTCTACAGGAGCCATCTGCTGAAGTTTTCCTGACGGCGTGATTTCCACGTCTCCCTGGCCTGAAACTTCTCCTCTTTCCCTTTCCCTGTCTCTCCCAGAGGCCCCGCTCTTCAAGCTTGCGGCCCTGTGGCCCCGGAACGCTTCTGCCGGCTACTTTACCAAGTGGCCCGAGATTATCCTCACGGCTCATGAAACCGCAGGGCCGGAGGAGCTCTGGGAAGTATGTCTTTACAGATGGAAACTGAGCCCCAGAGGGGTGAGGGCGCTTGCCTGTGGTCACACAGCCCTCAGGAGCCGAGGGACACATTAATCGCATTTCTCAATGCGGGACGGACATGCGTCTGCGCGTGAGCTCGTGAGCGTCGCTCACTTGCTCTCCGTGCCTGTCCCCGGCTGCGTCTAGGATCCGCGTGCAACCGCGGTGGGCGTCCGTGCCGCTCTCCTCTCGGCTCTCCCTGTGACGGACCCCCGGGCGCCCCTGACGGTGGTGACGTGTGGGAGGCTGGTTCTGCCGGGTCCTCTGGGGCCCGGCGCCCTCCCCCACCTCCGGATCCAGGCAGACCTGCACGCGGGATCTGGCAGCGGCCTGGCCCCGTCCAGGGTTCCCCTCTCGCCCGTGCCCGTCCCTGACGATGATCCTCGGCCCAGCCTGTCTCCCGCGGGACTCACACACCCCTTGAGACCAGGGACGGCCTCATTCTCGTGAGTCGCACTTGCACACTGAACAAAGGAAGAGAGAGGGTTGTCTCTTTGTTCACAGAACTGGGTCCCCAGCACTTTGCTTGGAGCTAGGTGCGTGAGAGAGGCCAAGCCACTCCCAGAGCTGAGCAAAAGCCTTTGCCCTAGCAGTCATGGGCGCAGGAGCTCTCAGACACGGAACCACGGGGTGGTGTGGGCAGAACCGATCTGCGGGCTGGGAAAGCCAAAAGCCACAGTCGGTACTGGGCACAGCCTCCCCTCCTAAACGACCTCGCCAGCCGCAGGCGGCGGAGCTCAGAGGTCGGGTCCTGGTTCCATCAGTTGCTAGGGATGACCTCAGGCAAGTTAATTTTCTCTGTGCCTCAGTCTCCACATCTGAAAACCAGGGATAACAGTGGCGCCTCTGTCTTAGCGGCGGGAGGATTAAATGAGCTGATCCGTGCAGGTGCCTGGTGTGTATCAGAGGCTGTACCGCGTTTGCGCCTGGTAAGTGGAGGCCAAGGCGCTTCTGGGGGGGGGGGTCCCTGCTGGGCGCGGTGAACACACCCAGTTTGCGGGTGGGGAAACAGAGGTGTTGCAAGTTGGGAAAGTCTCCCCGCGAAGGCCCGCAGAGAGAGGGCAGGGATCGGAACCCACCCCAAGGGCTCACAGACCTGTCCCCCAGGCGGGGAGCTGCCAGCCCGGGAAGAAACCTAAGGAAGCCGCGTCACCCACGGCCCGGAGGTGCCCGAGGACGCCTGTTTCCAGGAGGAGGCGGCAGGGGCCCCATTACCCGCTCACCGCGCCCCGCTCGTTGCGCCCGGTTTGGGCTGCGGGGACAGCGAGCCGCCCGCCTGCTCCCGCGCCGCCTGCGCTCCGACGCCGACTCCGCGCAGGCCTCCGGGACGCGCGCCCTCGCCGGCGATGAGCCTTTGTGACGCGCCCAGGCCTGCGGGCCTCCGCTGTGCCCTGGGCGCGAGGCCCCAACCCGGGGTCGCCAGGGTCCCTGCGGTGCGTGCAGGGGGCCGGACGGCCCCGCCAAGTGTCCCGGAACGCGCGTCGGGGTCTGGGGGGACCTGGTCCGGGGGTCCTGGGAGGGCGGGTTCCGTGCGCAAAGGTGCGTGGGGCGGGGCTGGGGGTCCGTGCGGGGTGGGCTCCGGGAATACGAGGGGGGTAGGTTCAGGCACCAGCGGGGAGGGGGCCGGAGAGAGTACTGGGGGCCGGGTCCGCGGGGTGGAGGAGGGGGGGCGGGGTCTGGGCCGTGGATGGGGCTCGGGGTTGGGGAGGGCCAGAGGGCAGAGGGCCGGGGTCACAGAGTCGGAGGCGGAGCGCAGGGTAGGGGCGGGGTCCGGGCGTGGCTGGGGGCTGCGTGCGCCCGACTGAGGGTGGGCTTCCCTCTGCGATGGGGAAGAGGCTGTGCGGGAGCTCGGGTGCCCGGCCTGTGGGAGGAGGCGCTGCGCTCTGCCCACCCCCCCCCTTCCTCCAACTCGGAAGTGGTTCCCACCGGAAAGCCTTGGCCCACCTGACTCACCTAAGACAAGGCGTGAGTGGGTGTCTAACGCACCCACTTTCCATGGCCCTCCCCTCCCGGCCGCCCTAGGGTGTCCCTAAAGGCCAGGCAAAAAGGCGGGGGGGGGGGGTACGATTGCGGGCGGGGGGTGCACGTGGGCCTCTGACACCAGCCTCCCGGCTCCGGTGTGCGTCCTGAGCCCCGGCCTGCCCCCGGCAGCCGCATCCTCCCTGCCTCCTTCCGTTTCTGCCTTTCCCTGCGCATTGTCCCTTCCCGTCCTGCCCGCTCCTAGAGCCGCGTCTCTGACCGGGAAGGACCAGTGAGGAATCTCAGGAAAGGTGGACAGGAAAGGGTATTTTCAGTCTCCAGAGACAGGCCTGGGTTCCCCCGGTGTCCAGACTACAGCCCGGATGTCCGATCCAGGTGCCTGACACCTGGGATTCCCAGGCCCAAGAGCCGGGGGCCTCTCTCCTGGTTTCTCTGCGGCTGCTGGCAAACCAGTATCTCCGTTCGAAGGAAAATAGTTAAACCTTTTCTTGTAAGAGGAAAAAACCCAAGAAGAAAATCCTTCCCTTTTCACAAGGAAAGACTGCCAAGGGGGGGGGGGTGCAGGAAGACGGTATAAAACGGAGTCTTCTCCATCGGCGGCACCTTTTCTGTTCCAGGTTAGCGGGAGGTTCTCATTCGGTTTCCTTGCCGTGAAGCCGGCCGCCAGCCTTTCTCCTGAAGAAATGCGTATAGAAAACCTGGTGTGTTTAAAGTGCAAAAGCCAGTTCCTGGGCTATGTCTCCGTGCTGCTGTCCCCGGTCCCCAAAGCACAAACCCTGAGCTGCAGGTGACACCCAGGAGACACAGAGGAACCTTCTGGGGGCTTGGGACAGGAGGGACAGACTAGGGAAGCCACACTGTGCGCTCTTATGTGGCTATTAAGAGAGAAGAGCCACATCATCTGGCCTGGAGACATGTCCTTGGGTGTTTGGGGTCAGAGGTACAAAGCAGTGTTTATGGTGGGACTCCCAGTGTGCGTGTTTATATAATCGGGTTGCCAGATGAGATATAGGATTCCCCGTGAAATTTCAGTTTCAGGGCCACATTTTTCTAGTATAGCTGCGTCCCATGCAATTATTTTGTAACTGTTTCTGTCCCAAGTAATGCATTTTTATTTGCTGGATCTGGCAACCCCGTGACGTAAGGGTGGGGGAAAGCGTGGAAAGAAAAGGCGGACCGTGGGTGGCAAGGGTGTGTGGCCCCAGTACCCCCACCAGTTGTGGAGCTCACCACCTTTGCAAGATGGTGCCCTCGTGTGCTCGTAGAAATAGCTAAAGAAGTTAGAAAGGAATGTTTAGGTCCATTTTTTTTTTTTTTTTTTGGTAAGGAGCGTGTGTCATATATGAAGAAAAAAAAGGCAAACGGCAGAGTAATGAGTATAGTGAGATAACATATGGGGAATAAGAAACAATTTAAACCCCACGTGAACTTGTCCGGGTTTGCATGAGCGAAGGGAAAGTGTTCAGAGCATACTGACCAGACTGCGGGTGTGGGTGTCCTAGGGTCCTGGGGCGGGGAGGGGAGGTTGTCAGCTTTCCCCTTGTGTGTGACCTTATATCAGCCGGTTACAACCAAATCTCGTACTTCTGTGTTTTGAAAAACATCCAATAATGAAAGCTTGTGGTCACTGCTGTTTTTGTCTTTTAAATGAGGCCTCCGGTGTATAAGCTCCGGAACTCCGTCCACGTGGATTCCACGCTGGATCCTGCCTCCCTTTCCTCGTATAATCCCAGGGAAGCTCCCCGTCGGCTCCGTCTAGCTTCCTTGGCTGATCAACCATTTATAAAGAGCTTCCTGTTGAACCACGTTCACACGATGGTCCGGTAGCTCCAATGCCAACTCTTATTATTACTAGGAAATAATTTAGGATGTAAAAACCTAGCGGCTACAAACCCCGATCTGCTGGAGGCAAGCCACAACAGCTTGGATCCCGCCCAGGACTTGTGCTCTCTGGGCCTCCGCTGCCCGCTCCACCACGAGAGCCGGCCCGGCGCCCTCCGCTTCGTTCACTCCCTCAGCACGCGTGCAGTGCTCGCGGCGTCCGTCCCCGGGCTCGGAGCCGGAGGCACACGCTCAGAGATCCGGCTCAGCCTTCGAAGGCGGCCCGGTCTCCGGGAGCTCACGCGACGAAGCAGGTATCAGGTGCTCTGAGAGACTTCACTTGGGCACGCGGAGAAGGGGCCTGGAGAAGGGCTGGCGGCCGTGTCTGCAAACATCCGGCAGCTCTTGGGGGGTTTTAAAAACACGGTCCAGATAGTTCACGGCCAGGTAAGGGGAGAACAGAGGCAGGGCCTGGTGTTGATTCAGGGTCACACTGAGAACGGCGCTTGGGCTGTGCCAGGCTGCTCCCACGGTCTTCTGCGGGCGGACACGGGCTGTGCTCACACCGCAAAGGCGGGCTCACCGTTTTGCTTGTGCCCCTTGCTGCTTGCTTGGTTAAATTTTCAGAAAGAGGAAGAGACTCCCTATTCTCCATCTCTGGACAGACGCCTTTCTCTGTCTTGGAGGTCGGATCCTCAGTGCTTTGACTTGCGAGGGGTGCAGAGAAAATGTCTCACGGACCCTGGGATCCCACATTTACCCTGCAGTTGTGAGTGATGTGGTGAACTACAACAATGGCTTTGGCTTTAACAGTCGGACAACACGATAAACTAGATAACCCCAAAGCTCCCGCTACGCGCATGTAGAAATGCCCGGTGAGACGTGGCAAACGTTTAAGCCAACAGCTGACTTTAAAAGAAGGAAACTTTAAAGGTCCACGTCCCAGGAATGAAGGCCTGACCTTTTAAGCACATGCACTTACGGAGGAGACGTGGGTCCCCGTGTCATAATAAGGGCTTGGACGAGAGAGAAGTCTTGTCCACACAAAGTTGGTGGGGATAGGGGGCTGGAAGTAAGCTTCCCCTTTCCCTGCACGGAGCTGGGAGCCTAGAGGCTACACTTGTGGCTAAGAGAGAAGAACCAGTTCAGTGGAAGGGGAATGTGGCAAGCCAGCTCGTCTACACTGGGCTGCGATCTGAGCGTGGGGGAGAAACACACTCCTGAAACCTTGGAATCATGGGCGCACGCCATTCGTGTACTTGGGGTTCAGACTTACATTAGCCTCGTGGTCTGGGACCCCCATCATAAGAATTAACATAAAAATTGGGAAGTCTGGGGGCGCCTGGGTGGCGCAGTCGGTTAAGTGTCCGACTTCAGCCAGGTCACTATCTCGCGGTCCGTGAGTTCGAGCCCCGCGTCAGGCTCTGGGCTGATGGCTCAGAGCCTGGAGCCTGTTTCCGATTCTGTGTCTCCCTCTCTCTCTGCCCCTCCCCCGTTCATGCTCTGTCTCTCTCTGTCCCAAAAATAAATAAATAAAATAAAAAAATTGGGAAGTCTGGCTGAAGCAACCAGAAAAAATCCCTCTGGAAGGTACATCAGCTCAAACTAGGTCATTCCTCCAGGTAGAGTCCCACTGAATGGAGGCTCAGGGTTCAGACTCACAAGGAAACACTCTTCCTTGAGTGAGAGTCAGAGGCACAGGCAAGAGCAGGGCTGTTCTCTGGAAACTTCAGAAAATAGAACTGTAGGAGACTGTAAAATAAGCTGATTGGAAAGGATTAGGACAATTGATGTATCTGAGTGATGAATATTATATCATATTAGCTTTCTACTTTCATATTTGTTTGAAAATTTTGTAATACCCCTAAAAGGCTTAAGGTAGTAGAGGGACTCTATTGCCATCCAAGCTATCCTTTTCAGACATATAGGGTCTCAAAAATTAGCTTTCTGTGACTTCTTTCTTAAGAAACTCTTTGAGGATATGCTCTAGCAAAGAAGGGGCAAAACAAGAAAGAGAATGACCTGAACCTGAAATTTGGGAACAGAACTCGACACTGGAGAGGGTGGAAGAAATTCCCGGAATGATAGCTATTCATCAGGTCTGGGGAACACATGCCCTCAAAATGAAATGGACAGAAGACTACTGTGTTTGATTATGCCAAGGAGAAATCTTTCTAATCCAGTAGAAAATTCTAGGAATGATTTATAGTTACCTACGAAGAGAAGAAAATGAAAAATTGGAGCAATAATCAACTCCAGGAAAAACAAAAAGTTACGGAAGAAAGTAGATATAATCATAATTTGTGTGGTGTCATCATTTATAGTATTTACATGGTCATAGTAATTTAACGTTGAATGATGATTTAACCAGCATGGGAGAGTGGAGAGAGAGAAGCCTGGCAGTGTGTATAAGATCGGTGGTGTAAGAGAGAGAAATCCGTATCCCTACCTCCTTATGGATTAATCGATGACACCTAAAATTGAAAGCAAAAAAACAGCAGCGTAAGAAGGTGCTTGAGAAGTATAGAGGTAAATACCAGAAGAAACAGTCCAAAAGGTTGGAAAGCAGAGTATTTGCGTGTGGGGCGAGGGTAGCATTAAGGAGGTAGTGGCGTTTAAGTGGCCACAGTATTAAGTACATTACATGATATGTTGGCAGTTGACCGATGGCGTAGAAAAGCGCCTCTGTGTGCGTGTGGATGCCGGTCCGGTGGCACATCCGTGGTGAGTGCCCGCGGGTGTCCTCGGGAAGCACTAGACAGCCCCCTTGACCTCAAGAGAGAGGCTCCGGGAAGCTGTGCGGCCAGCAAATGGCAGAGTGGAGCTGAAATCGCGGACCTCCAGCCCCAAGTTGGCGTGTGGGAGCCTCTGGTCGCCAGTTCGAAGGGGAGGCCTCCGCCACGTCTTGTTCCCCGGCTCACCAAGTATCTCCCGATTCCAACGCAAGACCACGTACGGGATGGAGAAAGCCCCAGTGGTGAGGGGAACAGGTACACTGGCGAGTCCGTGCACCGCTGAGCCCGGGACCCGCGTGGCTGGGGCTCCCCAAGCTGGGAACACTGGGGATCTTGTGGAGGGGCATTTCTGGGGGGAGGGGGGAGGCCTGCGATCCTGCAGTTCTCACAGGCTCCCGGGTGATCCTGATGCTGGTCCACGGGCCACACCTCAAAAAGCCAGCACCACGAGGCAGAAGCTCCAAACGCCTGTCAGCGGACGGATGGAGTGTGAGGGGTGGCTGCACAAAGGCCATAGGACGGATGCCATACTGAGAGGCGCCACGATGCGGGTGGACCTTGAAAACCTTCTCCGCGAAAGAAGCCGCAAGTCCACATATTCTACGATTCTGTTCGTACGAAGCATCCAGAACAGGCAAATCCAGAGACAGAAAGTGGATGCGTGGCTGTCGGGGGCTGGGGACGGAGGGGGTGGGGCGCGGCCAAGGAGTAGGGGGTTCCTCTTCGGGGTGATGAAAATGTTCTGGAATAGGCAGTCGTGGTGGTCGCATAACACGGTGAATTTTGTGTGTGTTTTAGCACAAGAGGGAAGGACCTAGGTCGGCCTCGGGTCTCCTTAGTCGCGGTGCTCTCTAGCTCTCTGAGTCGAAGGGTTAGGAGAGGATAAGCAAGGAGGCAAGATCCTCGGAGAGAAGCCTTGCTAAACTTCCCCAGAGGAAAAGTGCTCCATCCTTCCAACGGGGAGAGTGGCCGGGAAACGCCAATGCCTGAGGAGGTGCCCGTGAGTGCTCCCCGCCCGCCCGTCGATCCCGCCAGTGGCCTCTACGGAGTCCCCTTCTTTGTCAGCGTCCTTGAGGGCAGATAGGGCCAGGAGCTCACAGGCTGACAGACTCTCACGAGGAACAGAAGATGATGAGGCAGGTCCTACTGGGGACGTTGGGGACCAGGGGCGCAGGGCGGTGCGTGCCAAGATGCGGGGCTTGGAGCCACGTCACTGAGCAGCTTGGCGATGGAGGACGCCAGCAGGCCGCCTCCCCGAGAGGCTCTTCCCTCGCTTCTGAATCCCGACAGGACACTGTGCTCTCGGCCAAGTGAAGGGCTGCGGCCGCCGGGCGGGGAGCTCGTCTGTCCATGCTGTTGGTGCAACGGCGTTTGCTCACTTCCTGTCTCTGGGTCACCTTGCGGTGATTCTGGTAATATTTCAAACTTTTCGCTATGATGTTGGCGATGGGATGGGATCTGCAGTGATCCAATCGCTCAGAGGATGGCTAGCATGTTTTAGCAGTAAAGTATTTTTGCTTGTGCCTCAAAATTGAGACATGATGCTATTGCACACTTTATAGACTCCAGAGTGGTGTGAACGTAACTCATATGCGTGGTGGGAAACCGGAAAATTCCCGCGACTCCCTCTATTGCAACGCCACCTTTATCGGGATGGTCCACGTGGAACCACGGTGTCCCCGAGGTGCATCTGTAAAGCAAACACAATCGCTGACGAGGCTAGAGACAACAGGGAAGGTCATCATCCCGGCTTCAGACAAACCGTGCACGGAGGGGCGAGGTAGCAGGCGTGTGTCCACAGGCAGCAGATTCAGACCCGGAACCCAGGCAGAGTGGCCCGGGCCGGTCTCCCCCAGGACGGCTGCAGGGCCGGGAGGTCTGGGTTCAAATCCTGAGAGTGCACTTAGCTTTTGGGGCCTCTGTCTCATTTCTTTGGACTCCACTGGGGGCCCGGGGGGGGGGGGTTTAGGGCAGGTGCTCCCAGAAATTGTGCGCAAAGCTGCCTTCGAGTGCGTGTTCCTTTTCCCGAGGAACGGTCAGCATTTTGGGGGGCGTCCACAGCCCGACAATTCCTAACGGACGGGGCTGAGTGGCCCAAAGATTTGAGATTCAGAGAAATCAAGTTCTGTTACAGGCAACAGACGTCACACGTGCATAGTGGAATCAACTGAATAGAAGACATTTCTTTGCGCACCACTTGTGGTCTTTCCACAGGAAGGAGGTGCGGGCGGTTAGACAGATAAAAACGTGGGGGCAGCACATCTCATGGCTCAGCGGGAACTTAAAGAATTTGCAGATAATTGCAACTCTGTTAGAAACTTTTAGATACTAGGTGCTTCATGTTAAAAACGTTCAGGGCATTTTTCTGTTCCCAGAATTTGATTCATAAAAAGTCAAGCCCGTGTGTAATTAGCTTCACAATTCATACTCACCTTTTATGGTTTGTAAACACGATTAGGAAATTCCTGAGCCTTGGAGAGGGTTGAACGTGGCCGCGTAGCTGTGGAAATACTCGTTTATTTCGGCCTCGGGGAGCTTGCATGCGTAACTTCCAATGGCAGCTTTTTGCTACAACTTGCAGACATTCTCCCTCATCTGGAATCAAACAGGGTTCTCTGGGGGCACCGCTGGGTAGTAATGACCGACCGCCCTTGGTCCACCGGGCTCGGGGCTCTCGGCGCTGGATGCAAGGGCACGACCTCCCAATCTTGTCCACACGGGGGGTGGGGGGGCATCGCTCGGCGAACCTGCAGAAAACCACTGATGTGCCCGATCCTAGAGAGTGTGACATCCCTGGTCTGGCATGTGGCCGGGGCTGTGGAGGCTGAGAGAGGTCCCGGGGGATTCTAAGGCGCGGGGATGTGGCGTGCCCGGGTGTAGGAGGGAAGGCTGGCTCTGAGTCCCAGGGCCGGGGCTCCGAGCTGAGCCTTGGCCTCTGGCCTTTCCATCAGAGCAAGAAGAAGACGGGAGCGGATGAGCTCGCTGACATGTCTGGAGGTGCAGGTGCACAGGGTGGGGACGGACACCTGAAGCTCGTGGAAGAAAGATGGGCTGCGTTGCTGCAGAGGAGAGAGGGGCAGAGGGCAGAGGTCCCCGTCACCACCCTGGCCCTGATGAACTCGTCAGACGGAGGGGACCCGGCCCCAGGAGTGAGGCTGGGGCAGGGGGCCGGGATGCCGTGGGCGAGCGTGCGGGGCAGCCCCCCCCCCCCCAGGTGCCAGTAAGCTTCACCTGGAAGAGAAGGGGTGACGGTCTGCGGGACGGGGGCCTCGGGGATGCGGGGACAGGACGTGAGGCCACACACGTGCCCCCACGCTCACGTGAGAGACCCCTCCTAGTGCGTACCCCTGGGGTCTCAGAGCCTTTCCCAGCCCGGAGCAGCCGTGCTAACGGAGGGCTGCAAACCACCGTACTGAGGGAAAGGCCCGGATCGGACTCCGGTCTCCTGCCTGACTCTTAAATCCGGGCACCGAACCAGAGACCCCACGGTGGGGTCTCCAGGCTTATGCCAAGCATCTTGCAGGCACTGTCTCGTTTCGTCGCCCAGCTGGTCTGGTGTAAGCGTTAACAGCCCCATTTTGCAGCTCTAGAAACGGAGGCACAGGGAGGTTATGTAATTTGCCCAAGGTCACACGGCGAGTGTCAGAGCTGGGTTCAAACAAGGTTGGTGCGACTCCAGGACTTGGGTGCCCAAGCGAGTCACAGCCCACCTTGTTGGACATGTGGGCAGGGGGCGCCGGGCCAGGAGAGACCCGGGTCAGCCTCCCGGTTCCTTCCTCGATCCCGACGACCTTTGCTGCCCACCCTTGTCCGTCTCCTGGAGCTCTGGTGAGTATTGACAGTAATGAAAAAAATGAGACGTCACAGGGTGTCCTGTCTCCCGCGGGGACCCCCGGGACGGAGGGGTGGCTGAGACCCAAAAGGGGGCACGTGGTGAGGCCTCCCGGGGGCAATAATCGGTGGGAGAGGGGTGAACTGGAAGTGACCCCGAGCTTTCTCGTCCACATCCTACTTTTCTTCCAAGATGCTTCCTCTTTCCAGACTGTCCCGCCCCGCTCCCCCCCTTCCCCTGCGGACGACTCCTATGTTACCACTGGTCGGGGCCGCCCTCCTTTGCCCCGGCTGTAGTTAGCTGCTGGTCTGTCTGCACGAGTGATTGGAGAGTCAAGGCCTCTCCCTTGCGGCATTCTGATCGGTCGCCTTCCGCCAGAGGGACCCGCGTGTGGTGCCCAGGTGCCTGTGGCGGGAGGCCTGGCCGGCCTGGACGGGCGTGAAGGGTGCGCGTCTGAGTCAAATAGAGCGGGAAGTTAGAAGCCCCTCCCAGACCCCGAGGGCTCTCCAAGCAGCAGGACAGCCGTGGTCCTTTGATTTTAAACATGACTCATGACTATGTCACTAACGCACCAACGTGCTTCCACTGAAAAAAATTAGAATATTACAGACAAAGCGAGAATTCCTTCTGACCGCCGGGCCCGCTGCAGAGCCACCGCTGAGCGGGTGAGCGGGCGCGTTCTGGCTGGCACCGAAGCCTATCCCCATTCCCACCACGACGTGAGCGGGTCCGCGGGCTCGCATGACTTCATCGTTCAGCCAGCCGGCCCTGGCTGGCCACCAAGCCTCCCCGACCTCGTCCCGTAAAACACTAGATGCAAAACGCCCCGCGTGAGCTTAGGACTCCTCTCCAGGCCACTGTGGCCGCCCGCTTGGCGGCTGTCCAGCCGTGGGACGGGAGGGGTCCGGGCTGCCATGGGAGCCCCGCCCCTGACCTGAGTCGTGCAGATGTCCCCTTCTGCGGGGAGGAGGACGCCGGGGCAGTGGGCTGGACCAGGTAGCGGGATAACGGCACTCGCCTCCGCGCGTGGACTTGAGGGCAAGTGAGAGACTGTGTGTGAGGGGGGTCCGGGGCCACGGGAGGCAGGAGGGAAAATCACAACAGGAAGATTTCAGTCGTCGGCCTCGAGAACCATCTCGGGCGTTATTCCTCCGGGACCGCTACGCTAAGGGGAATGATGTAACGGCAGAGGCATTTCGCTTCCCAGACGGAAATTACACGGTGTGATTGCGCCTGCCCCTCGGTGGTGCCTTTGGGAGGATCCTGTGGTCAGAATGGACCCGGGCCCCGCGAGACGCGATGGTGGAGGCTGCTGTCTGCCGGAGGGCAGTGCGTGGGGGTGGGAGTTTCTTTTTCAGACCGCATGCAATTGCACGAAATGACCGGTCTCTGGATGGAATTCAAGCCCCGGAACCTCTGTGTTTGTGTTTGGGGCCGACCCCGGGGCCCCGATGGGCAGCGGAGTCCGGGGGTGCCCTCCCGGCTCCTGCTCGGCCGGCAGGCGCGGGAGGGGAACCTTGTCATTAGGCCCCTGGCGGGAAGCCACGGCTCCAGGACTCCGTGTGTGCCCTGGTCCCCGCTACTCTCCTGCCCTTCGTCTGTCTGAGGTCTCTCTTCACACACTGGTGACAGCACCTGCTGTACCCTCCCCGCCCCCCCCCCCCCAGCAGACACGCCCCTCCTTGTCCCCAGACGGGCATTTTCCCGGGGCCCTGAGGGGCACTTCAGGGTCGGTGTTCGGGGGCCTCCGGTCTCACTGACACGACGGCCGCCTTCGCTGCTGCCAAACGCCGTGTCGGGGCACACGGGACAAATGACCACGCACGTCGAGTCTGTTCCTGTCACTCGTCTGGGGCGGAAGAGAAAAAATTCAGACCCAGGCACCTCTTTACTATCAGTAAAGAGCCAATATGTGCGTGTCGTCGGGAAAAGTAAGGCGGGGCAGCAGGCCGAGGCGGTGGGAAATGACCTTACAAGGCAGGAGGCACAGTCGGGGTTGAATTATTTCCTTATCCTGCTTTGTCTCACGAGATACAGTAGAGAGGGGCTAGGCTTCTGAATTTTCCACTTTCTTTCATTGATTAATTAATTTGACAGCCAAAAGGCCTTTAAACACCTGGCTCGGGGGCTGTGCACTCAGAGCGCTCGCAGGCCAGAGGGGTAAAGCCCAAAGCCAAGGAATGCACGTGAACTTTGTAAATGCCGAGAAATCATCTCACCAGGGAGGTGAGCAGGGATGCTGGAGGCGGTCAGGTCTGACTGCCCTCGTGCGGAGGTGAGGCCTGAGAGTGTGTGCGCGTGTGCGTGTGCATGCTGTGAATAGATCCGGAGAGATTTTTGAAAAGATGCTTTCAGGAACAAGAAGAGAACGCAAAACGAAAGACTATTGTTAATTGGAAATGAACAATGTGATAGTGGGAAAAAAAAAAAAAAACCCAGCTCAATAGGAATCTTGGAAGGTGAAGTTGAGGGAAACGGAAAGGAAGACACGATCAAAGAAACCTCCGGATTTCTAACAAACATCTCCGGAACGAAAGGACGTCAGTTTGCTAAGCTTAACACACACACAAAACTAAACATTCGATTCGAAAATCTCAGAACCCTGGGGACAAGCCTGTCAATTTCCAGAGAGGAAAATACAGCAGGTTCCCTTAAAACTAACCCAGAGCAAGAATGGACTTAGAGTTTTGATAAAAACACTGGATATTAAAAGACAGAGGAGAAAATTCTCTCACGTTTCTGAGGGAAAGCGGTTTTCAGCGTAGAGTTCTTCACTCGGCCACACTGCTCATTGAGGAGGGGTGTCGTGTGAGGACGTGTTTGGCTGGGGCTCCTGGCTCAGTGGGTTCAGCGTCCGACTTCGGCTCAGGTCCCAGTTCGTGGGTTTGAGCCCCGCATCGGGCTCTGTGCTGACAGCTCACAGCCTGGAGCCTGCTTCGGATTCTATGTCTCTCTCTCTCTCTCTGCCTCTCCTCCGCTGTCTCCCAAAAATAAATAAACATTAAAAAAAATTTTTTAGGGGCACCTGGGTGACTCTGTCTGCTAAGCATCCAACTTTGGCTCAGGTCATGATCTCATGGGTCGTGGGTTCAAGCCCCACATCGGGCTCTGTGCCGACAGCTCGGAGCCTGGAGCCTGCTTCGGATTCTGTGTCTCCCTCTCTCTCTGCCCCTCCCCCGCTCAGGCTCTCATTCTCTCTCTCTAAAATAAAAGGGTAAAGAAAAGACGTTTTTGGTGCTTTGTGGGACTGATTTTACACTGAGTTATTTGGGGCACGTACGTGTTCATCTGCAGGCATATACTTTTCCCCTTACCAACCTTCCTTGCCTGGATTTGGTGTTAAAGTTGTCACAATATGCGCATATTTGTAAATGACCCTGCCACCCGCCAGCCAACCCCCCCCCCAGCCCCCAAGCTGGAAAGCTGAAAGTCACACTGGCTTTTCCCTTTCCCTCCCTCCTTCTTCAGCCAGGCTTTGTTGAGCATCTACTATGTGTGAGGCAGGGGTGAACAGGGCAGTGGACACATTCTTGCTCCCTCAGCTCGTGTTCTAGTCGGGGACGGACCCGATCAAAAGCTGTGGGGAGAGGTGAGAAGAGACGCGCAGAAGGGGCTGTGAACCGTGCCCGGAGACTCCGTTGATGCGGGCGGACGGGAAAGGCCTTCTCACCCGGAGGCGGGAATCAGAGGTGGGGAGGCAGCGAGGGGCACGTCCTGTGGGTAGGCGCCTGGAAGGTTCTCCGGGACGAAGGGCCGGCATCTGCAAAGACCCCACGGCGGGAGCAGGTGTGGTCTCTTGGGGTGAGCAGCTGGAATAGAGCGGGCTCGCGGAGGGGACGCACGTGCTGGGATGCCAGGCCCCGTGACACCTTGACCATTTCCGGCTGAGGCCACGGTGAGCGAGGTGGAAAGTTAACGAGGGTTTTCATCAGAGGGGAGAGGTGGCTGAGGTCATCTGGGGGCTGTGCTGCGGACGCACAGGAGAGGTAGCGGGGAAGCAGGGAGGCTGCGGGCTGGGATGGGGCGGTCCCCATGGAGGTGAGGACAGGGAGGCATTCGGCTACACTGGGGACCCCATTCCCAGGTTGGGGAACAGCCAGAACAGCAGCGGGTGCTGGGGGGGGGAGCTCTGCCCATATGGGGACAGTTTATGTGTCGGGCGTGTGTAGGGGTTCAAGGGGAGCCAGCAGGTAGGCGGCTGGAGACGCAAGTCTGTTCCGGAGGAGGCCTGGGGTGGCCTGGAGATGGACCCACGTCATAGAGATGACAGTGAGCCAGCCCACTGACCGAGTCGGGAAGGAACTCAGCCCTGGGATTCTCGAATGTTCAGAGCTTTACAAGACATGGCAGCAGGGCCCAGGGATGAGCCACCAGGGTGGGAGGGACCAGAGAGTGGGGGCCCCTGGGCTGGAGGGGAGGGGCTGCGGGGGGGAGAGCTCGGTCTTGGGGGGGTCCCGGAGCTGGAGGCAGGGGTGGTGGGAGGGAGAGCTTGGTAGTGGGGGGCCCCCGGGGTTGGAGGGGAGGGGCCGCGGGAGGGAGAGCTCGGTCGTGGGGGGCCTG
>NW_026060189.1:2603-20182 GCF_023721935.1 Panthera uncia | reverse complement strand
GTTGAAGTAAGAATGTGAGGAAAGCAAAAGAATGATTTTTTTTTTTTTAATTTTGGTAAGTACTTAGTGGGTGTTAAATTACTAGAGGAAGTGACAAGATACGAGCCAAATTTTAGTTGTAATTGTCATCTAAATAGCATATAGGTAGTTACAAAGTGCTTTCCTGTATATTATACCAAACAGTTTATGCCAAACAGAGAGCTCTATTGCAACTGTTTTCTCTTTATGCTTCTTTACACTTCTTGATATGTAACTAAAATCCTGATATAGCCATACATTTTATTTTGAGTTTAGACAATATCATTATAAACTTATCCAAGTCTTAAAGCTTAACAATTGATAAACAATTTTTATTTGGGTTTTTTTAAAATAAAAGGAGGGTCAAGACTGGCTAGAATTTCATCAGGTTAGAAACTTTCAACTCTCTTCAGCTACCTTACAATGGCTAAAAACGATAATAACTCCACACCGGATAACGACAGATTGAATTGTTTTTCAGACTTCTAGGAATTTGTGTTTTCTTTGAGTGATACTCTATGTAGAGATTGAATAATATAGGATCTCAATCTCAACTTTTATTTGAGTGATATTAATATTTAGTATGTGTCTCAAGTTAAGAAGTGCAAATTAAATAATATAATGAATCTCTTCCAAGGAAGTAACCTGAGTAGAATTGGATCCATAGTGGAGCTATAGCCCATAGGTTGACTGCTATATTAAATTGAGTCTTGTGCCTGGGGCTTTCTATGGTCCATAACCAAGCATAATAATCACTAGACAATATTTTACCTCTTATGATTTTTTTTTAAAAAGTTTAATGTTTATTTATTTTTTAGGGGGGTTGCAGAGAGAGAGGGAGATACAGAATCCAAAGCAGGCTCCAGGTTCTTAGCAGTGAGCACAGAGCCCAATGCGGGGCTGAAAGTCAGGAACCTTGAGATCATGACCTGAGCTGAAGTTGGACGCTTAACTGACTGAGCCACGCAGGCGCCCCACCTCTAATTGTTTATCATAACAGATATATACTATTCATTGAGTGCTTGTCTATGTGTAAAGCATTGTTCTAAGCTTTTAAGTGTATGACTTGCTCAATTCATACAATCACCTTATGAAGTAGGTAGCTGTTGTGTTCATTCTACTGATCAGGAAACTGAGGCACATAATGGTCAACTAACATGTCCAATTTTACAGAGCTAATAAGTGGTAGAATCTGAATTATAACCTAGTTATCTGATTCCAGAACCCATGTTCTTACTGCAACATCAGCTTAAGGAGCAATGGAGAAGGATTTGAGCTGTTCTGGACTCATTCTATAATGCCTTAGATCTATCTGCTGATGCTGACCCAAAAATGTTGGACTCATCCCTGCAATCCATGTATAACACTATGTAACCCAGTGATGCTTTTGGTTCCCAGTTCCCAGTTCTGGGCCATTGAGAGAAGAAAGGAATTGTACCAGGCAAGGACCTGAAATTACACTGGAGAGAATAATACATATGCTAATGTCAAGGACAGATCATAAAATGGCCATCAGGGTAAGTATGTATAGGAGGATACAAAAATGGTCAGGGTATAATGAAGATACTGTAATGAGATTAAGCATGGGTTAGGAGACTCGCACAGGGCTCAGCAGCATGAATGCAACTGGATCTGAGCCAATTGCACTTGAATGCAGGAGTCTCTAACATTGGTCTTACTCAAGCCTGATGTCACAGTGTGATGCACTTAAAACTGAAGATAAAGACAAGTATGCAGACCTGTGTGAAACTGAGGGATTAGTGAATCTTAAGGATGCTAGCATCAGTGATGAGAGATATGGGGCTTGGGCAGACTTGACATTTCTCATCATTGCTCCATCTCTCCTCCCCGTGAGAAGTATCAATGTGTTGGAAAAACCAATTAGACAAACAGTGATGAAGCCAAGAGAAAAATAAGGCCCAGAGTCTCAGGAGTAAAATCATTGGACCAAAATTTCGGTGAAGGTAAGTCTCACTGCTCCTGAGTTATAAAAGCACCCTAGTGGTCTTGGGGAAAATCAAGTGTCCCATTTGCTAAAACCCACATATCACAAAATGTCCTAGTTTTAACCTCTTTTAACTGGCAACTCTTTTCAAATTATGCTGACCTTGTTGTATATGATTCTCCAAGTGGCCAGAACAATGTTAGGATTCTTTTGTCTGTAAAATGCACTGCCCTATTCTGCATTACAAGTATCCCCAGTGCCTTACCACATCCCAGAAACATCAGAAAAATGGTATGGGTAGTGGAGGTAACATATCTACACATATCCTCACATACACATATACATATACCTATACACAGGCATATAAATATATATGCATATGTAATTTTACTTAAAAAATTAAAACAAAAATTAATTTTATCATTTATTAATTTAATTTGTATGGCTACCCCTTGGTGGAAGAAAAGAGCAGTGTGGAATAGTCAAGGATGGAAATGAGACTTTCAGTACATGTATCTTGGTATAGAGTTTTAACTTTGGAGTCATGAAAATTAGTTGCATAGTTAAATAATAACAATACATAAAGAAAAAAGTAATCCCCCCAAACTGAAAACAAACTCAACTGGGGCACCTGGATGGCTCAGTTGGTTAAGCATCCAACTCTTGATTTCTGCCCAGGTCATGATCTCATGGTCATGGGATTGATCCCTGCTGTCAGCGCAGAGCCTGCTTGGGATTCTCCCTCTCCCTCTCTCTCTCTCTGCCCCTCCTCCACTCATGTGCGCACATGCTCCCTTTTTCAAAAATAAATGAACTTAAAAAAATCCCGGAAAATTACTTTTAAAAATAAATAAATAAGCCAAACTGAATCAAGCTTAACTGTATCTCAGGTCAATAACCATGTATACAGAATAATTATGTTAAATGACCTTAATCAGTGTTTTAACTACACATCCTGCAGAGATTATATTATAGGAACAAAAAAACATATATTTTAATCTGCATTTGGCATTTTTCACAGTTACCCTGATGTTATTATTTTAAAAATAAACATGTAGATAATATAGGATAAAGCAAATACATAACTATGTTAATATATTTAGAAATAAAGCTTTCTTGTACAACAAAATATAACAAAATATCAAACTTAAAGATGTTCAGAATCCTGAAATCCAAGTTTCCAGTTGAAAGTCTAAGCATACATTCATGATATTTTTTTCTCTTAAAAACTGTCTCTAAATTTGACTATTGAAATGACATAAGAAATAAGTAGTAAATGTAAAACACATTTGAAATCCTATTTTTAATTTCTTTAAAAGATAATTGTTTAAAGAAAAATAATAATGTAATGTAAATTGTATAGAATATGTAGGAGTAAAATATGGGGTAGTAGCAGCCCAAAGAATGGGAAAGTGGTAAATGGAAGTATAATAATACATCATGATAGAGTGTGATAAGTTAAGGATGCAAATTGAAATCCATAGAGCAATCACTAAATTTTTAAAAAAAAAATTCTAGCTAAAGAACCAATTAAGGAGATACAAATATAGTATAAATACTCAATAGAAATCAGGAAAGAAGGGAAATGGACAGAAAACATATGGGGCAAATAAAAACAAATACTAAGGTTACACACTTAAACCTAACTGTATAATTGTATTAAATATAAATGAACTATGGATTCCAATTAATAGAAACTTTCAAATTGAGAAACAAGACTGTACTATATGCTGTTATATCAGATATACTTTAAGTAAAAATACATAAGCTAAAAGTAAAAGGGTAGAAGAAGATATCACACAAACATCAATCATAATAAAGCTGAAAAGGCTGTATGATTGTTGAATGTACAACTGAAGACAAAGAGTTTGTCAGAGATAAAGGACACTTCACAGTGTCAACCCCTCAAGGAAAAGAACAATACTAAATGTGTTTGAACTTATTAGTAGAGCTTCAAAACACATGAAACAAAACCTGACAGATTTAGGGCAGTAGTTGAAAAATCTGCAACCTTAAATATCAGTTGAGAACCCCTGGAAGAGCCCACAGATCAATGGAATAGAAGAGAAAGCACATAGGTAGAAAATAAATGAAGTCCTTATGCATGAAAATAAAGACTAAGATGTCATTGGCCTTTCTGTATCCCTAGCACTAGGAAAGGCATTGTGGGTCTGCTAGGTTGTCAGATTTGGAATATATTTAATAGACATCGGGAGAGCCATTGAATGGTTTGTGAACATGACATTTACTTCAATCTTCTGAGAATTGCTATGGTCTGAATATTTCTGTCCCTCCAAAATCCTAAGTTAAAACCCTCACTGCAAAGGTAATATTAATAGGTGGGGCTTTGGGAAAGTGATTAGATCATGAGGGTGGAGGCTTCATGAATGACAGTAATAACTTACAAGAGAGACCTCAGAGAAATCTACAGCCTTTCCCACCATACGAGGATACAATGGGTAGTCTGCACCCTGAAAAAAGTCTTCACCTGACTATGCTGGCACCCTGATCTTTCTTCCAGCTTCCAGAACTGTGAGAAATAAATGTTCATTGCTTATAAACCACCCAGTTTATGGGATTTTGTTATAGCAGCTTGACTACACCAAAACAAGGACATTTCATATAAGATAAAACTCCTAGCCCCATTAAAATGTACATATTCAACAACAGGAAGTGACAGATGACCCTCTGTCTCATTAAACCATTTAAACAGGGAAGTGAAAATGATCAGTTAAAAGAGTTGTGTTTTGTAAGCCTGAATAGGAAATAAACTCACTCTGATTGATGTATTTGATTTAGGCTGCTCTAGGAGCCTCGCCAGAGCCTTCTACTGGGCTTTCACATTAATATCTATCCCAATATTCAGCTGTGGGATGGTAGAAGAAGGTGCCATCCATCTGTACCTTTAGTGTTCCTGCTGGGCACATGGGGGAAGGGAATGGTTGGTTTCATCTGAATCTGATAGCTAAATATGTCAGAGTGATGTTTAAGTGAAGGATTGGACTTCAGACAAAACTTAATGTCTGAACCTAAAGGAGGAGTCTCAGAAATTGGTCTTGGTTCCGCCTGATGGAAATGTCTTGGGGTTGCTTTATATCCCAAATTGTTTATATATGGTGAGTGCGTAGGGGGATAAGCTGGAGACCTCAGAGAAGTCAGACAGGAGAGGGTAGCAGGAGGGTCTTTGGCCTACTCCTGGCTTACAGCTCCAACAACAGCAGATTCCTTCTCCATCTTTGTAGATTTCTCACCCAGAATGGGCATAATCTCCACAGCTGTATGCTACTATAGGGCTATTTGGGGGCCTGAGAGGCAGGAAGACTATTACGTTGTCCCATGGGTAATGTAACCATCTCTGGGTAATTTATAAGCCAATTAAAAGAATTCAACGCTCTTTTAGTGGTAGTTTTCTCTTCTGCACTATGTCTTCCTGGTTTTTGGATGTCGATTTAGATTTGTTTCTCCGGCAGCTGAAATATTTCTTCCGATATTTTTTTCCAGTAAGGTAAATAAATGGTGTAGTTTTTGATTCCATCTACATCTGAGAGTATATTTCTCTTGCCACATATATATATGGTAACGTGGCATTCTTGGATAACTTCCCCACCACCCCTCCCAACCCCAGAATGATGCAGGTACTGTTTTATTTGGTTCTGACATTGAATATTATGGAAACAAAGTCTGTTGTAAATATAATTTTTTCCATGTTAGGTAACTTGCTTGTCTTTCTTTTTTCTGACTAGACAGTTACAGAGATTATTTTTCTATCCTTGAAATTCTGAATATCAAATAGCATATATCCAAATGTGTGTCTTCCTTGATTCGTCTCTACTTCTGAAATCTCAACTAAAGTGTATTTTTCTTCTTGGATCTCTCCTCCATTTTCTTTACCTTTTAGCTAATAATGTTTAGTTCTTTTTATCTTTCTTTGAGCTATGGATAATTAGTTCCACCTTTTTTTTTTTTTAAGAGAAAGGAGAGAGAGAAAGAGAAAGGGAGAGAGAGAATGAGTAGGCAAAGGGCAGTGGGAGAGGGAGAGCATCTTAAACAGGCTCCACAGCCAGTGCTGAGCTCAATTTGGGACTTGATAGTGAGATCAAGAGTTGGATGCTTAACCAACTGAGCCACCCAGGTATCCCAGTTCCACTTTTTTTTTTTTTTTTTTACTTCATTGATGTGGCTATCCTGGTCACTGTCTTTGCTTTTTATTTTTTTTATTTTTCTTAAATTTTAAGTTGAACTTTTATAGAAGTAAAACATTCATAAAGGGGAGGAAAGCAAAAATGATAAGTACAAAGATTGTTGAATTTGAATTGAATAAGTTTATGCAATCAGCACATTTTCAGAGCAAGAGACAGAACATGGCCAGCACAGCAGAAGCTCCACTAATGCTTTCTCCAAGCCATGCCTCTGCTCTCCAATGAAACTATCCTGACTTCTAACACCATATATTAGCTTTAATGCTTTTGAACTTGACATAAATAGAATCACACAGTATATAAATTTAAGTTTAACGGCAAGAACTGTAAAAGGTCTGAGATTTTACCTTACTTGCAAGCTGACAAGTTAACCTGCCACAATTTCATGGGTTCTGGGAGAAGACATGAGATCCTTGGACCAGGGAAAAGGATGTTTTCATTCATGGCACAGCAAACAACATGAGCATCAGCCTATTTGTGTCCATTGCCCTTGCCCCTCAAGTCCCACAAGGATGATGCAGATATGCCCAGATGGATGCCTGCACAAACAGTGGGTTGCAGGACAGGAACTCCAAACTTAAGTAACCTGATCTTTTAACTGGTTAGTAAGCATGCCTGCCATTTGAACTGGAGGCAGACATTATCTCTTTCTTCCAAGGCTGTTTGCTATACAAATATCCTGGAATAAAGGACCTTGAGAAAGAATTAGAAAAATCTACTCCTTTTTATCAAAGCTAGACTATCTCCCATGAGAGAAAAAGCTTTAGAAAGTTTCCTTTTGACAGCTCTGTTGACTGAGAAAAAGTTCAATGCACTAAAAAAATGGTCACAACAAACAAAAATGACTGAAGTGAATTTAAATTCTACTTTTTCCCGAGTGGTCTTTTTGGCTCTGCTGTGCTACACAGCCTGAGACACAGGTCCTAGAGCATCAGAGGGCCCACTGGATTTTCAGGCCCCAGAGGAATAGGAGGATTAAGCTGTGAGGTCGCAGGGACCTGAAGTCACATGTGGTCTGGTTCAGCTTTCAAAGCAGTCAAACCCCAAAACCCCAAACCGCAGCAGGACAATTGCAAGTTTAAAAGTTTGATTTTTATTTTGTAAAAATGTAAAAGGCTCAGTTGGTTGAGCATCAGAGTCTTGATTTTGGCTCAGGTCATGATCCCAGGGTCATGGGATCAAACCCCTTGTCAATCTTCACACTGAGCATGGAGCCTGCTTAAGATTCTCTCTCTCCATCTCCCTTTGCCCCTCTCCCCCACTCATTCTCTAAACAGAAACAAAATTTAGCTGTAGTTACTTAATTGATTCTACAGCTGCTCTTATTGAATTGTGACAGAATTACATTTTATAAAATACTGTTTTTCGGGGCGCCTGGGTGGCGCAGTCGGTTAAGCGTCCGACTTCAGCCAGGTCACGATCTCGCGGTCCGTGAGTTCGAGCCCCGCGTCAGGCTCTGGGCTGATGGCTCGGAGCCTGGAGCCTGTTTCCGATTCTGTGTCTCCCTCTCTCTCTGCCCCTCCCCGTTCATGCTCTGTCTCTCTCTGTCCCAAAAATAAATAAAAAACGTTGAAAAAAAAAAAATTTTAAAATACTGTTTTTGAATGTAGTTAATTTAAATATAATCCTCATGAATATGTTTCCTTTTCATTGCATCTGCTAGAATTAACTATTTCTATCTATTATGTTTTGATTAGATTAATATATACTTCAACAAATTTTGATCAGCTTTAAAAATAACACACAAAGAATTTATAAAAACACAAATATCACCACTCCCAAACCTATTACTATTTTTTATTAGTTAATTAATTGCATTCATAGATTAATTTAAGAGGGCTGACATTGTTACAATTTCATTTTTTGTTTTATAATTTTGATTTAATCTTTGTAACTTTGTTTCTGATATTCTTTGCTATTTAAAATGGGTTCTAGGGGCGCCTGGGTGGCTCAGTCGGTTGAGCGTCCGACTTCAGCTCAGGTCATGATCTCGCAGCTCGTCAGTTTGAGCCCCGCGTCGGGCTCTGTGCTGACAGCTCAGAGCCTGGAGCCTGTTTCAGATTCGTCTCCCTCTCTCTCTGTCCCAACCCACTCGCATTCTGTCTCTGTCTCTCTCAAAAATAAATAAACATTAAAAAAAATTTTTTTTTAATAAATAAAATGGTTTCTAAATTCTAGAAGTAAATTGGCTCTGCTGTGCTACACAGCCTGAGACACAGGTCCTAGAGCATCAGAGGGCCCACTGGATTTTCAGGCCCCAGAGGAATAGGAGGATTAAGCTGTGAGGTCTCAGGGACCTGAAGTCACATGTGGTCTGGTTCAGCTTTCAAAGCAGTCATTTTTTAATTACATAGGATTAAACCTTTAATTATACATATCACTATACCATAAAATCCTCACCATTATGCATATTATCTCCAATGTAATTGTTCACTAACTAAGCATCAAGAAACCAGCAACTCCTTGACCCTTCTCCACAATCCTATAACAAAAAGTGGTATCTGGTTTGTCCTTCAGAAACTTCTCATTTAAAGTTCCCTACTTTTTTCTCTTAACTATGACATAATCCTAGACTAATGACAATCAGCATATGATCAAATTTAACTGTAATGGCTTTCATTTGATATGTTTAAACTTAGGGTGGGCAATCACAGCTATGGCTGTCAAAGGCCTTAACAGTTAAACAGCTGTTGCTAGACTTTAATTAAACTTTTGCTATTAGCAGCATTTGCTGTAAGATATTATTTAATGCCTAGTGAACACAAGAATTTTGTGTATAAATTTTATCCAATAATACACATGCACACATATCATTATTCCCGTTCGTATATAATAAAAACACATGAAAATACACATGTAATAATAATCTTAGATATAATGTTACACTTACATGTACACATTTACACACGTATACACTCACATACACAAGTTAATACACATATGCCCTTATAAATATATATACATGCACATATAATAATAAACAAGTAGATAATTATAAATTTAATTATTAGTATACTTTAAAAATACATTTATATTTATAAATTTAATTACCAACCGGATTTTTCCAGGCTGTCAAATCTTTAAGATAGCATTCACAAATTAAAAATGAAAGGCATAATAAGACATGTTTTCCTGACACTTCAATATTACAATTTACATCCCAAATATGACTATTACTTACTAGCACTTGATAATCTTAGGGAGTTATATAAGTAATATAATACTTCTTTTCCATGACAGTTATTCAAATTTCATCATTAAATTTTTTTTTTCTATTTCGATAGCTTGGACTTCTTTTCCAAAACATTTTTGAATGCATATAGATTAAGTTTTTTATTTTATCAGTGTTGCCATAGCACTCCTGAAAGCCCTCATAAGAAGGATTTTTCACAATTTAAAAAAATGAGTTATATAGTTTAATCTGAATGTAAGTGCTGAAAATGCTGTTTTATACCCATAAACACAGAGCCTGGTCTTGGCCCTTTTATTAGTAACCTTATGACTTTTCAATGCCCATCGCCTTTAAAAATACCTTTGGGTTTACAAAAGATCAGATGGAGCTGGCCTCATACCCTCACTGAAGTGGTTTACCACACCTAGCTCAACCACACCCCCATGGCGTACTGTGGTGGTAAATTCTGGGCTAAACTTTGATAAAGTTAAATTAATATATCAGGTTTACTAATAGTAGGAATATCAAGCAATATATTTACAATGTCTGAATAATGAAAATACATTAATTATTTCCATCGCTCTCCTAGAGGTTTAATGCTGGTACAAATATATGAATACTCAAGACACTATTTCACCTTCCAATAGTAGATATGACTCAACATTTTTTGAGAGATGGGATTTTGTGATTTATATGTAATAGGAACAACATTTCCAGTTATTCCTTAAATAATTAAAAATAATTAAATTCATATACTACAATTAACATTTACGTATATATGTGAATATATCTATTATACGTACCATTTTAGACTAGAAGTTGCCATTTAATATTGACATTTTGAGGATTTCATTCACATTAATTTATTGGTAAGATTATATTTGTCTTGTTTAGTAGAGCTATGATGTTGTCATGGTTAATTTTATGTGTCAATTTGACTGGGCCACAGGGCTCTTAGATATTTGGTGAAACATTATTCTGGGTGTTTCTGTGAGGGTGGTTTTGAATGAGGTTAACACTTAGACTGAGTAAAGACTTGTAGACTGAGTAAAGCAGTTTGCCCTCCTCAGTGAGGGTGGGCCTCATCCAATCAGTTGAAGGCCTGATTCTCCCTTAGGTAGGAGGGAATTCTTTCTGAAGGCCTTCAGACTGAGACATTGGCTTTTTTCCTCCCTTCAGATTCAAACTGAAATACTGACTCTTCCTGGGTCTCGAAGTTGCCACCTTCATACTAGAACGATGGCTTTGGCTCTCCCATTTCTTAGGCCTTCAGACCCAGACTGGACTCATCTGGACTCCTGGATCTATAGTTGACTCTGTGACTTACCAGTCTCTGTACTTATGTGAGCTTATTCCTTACGCTAAATAATAAGTAAATAACATAAATAAATATTAAATCTAGATTATATCTAAATAGATATCTTATACAGATATATAGATATATGTAGTATATATATCTTATAAGATAGTATATATTATATATATTATACATATATGTAATATCCTATTGGTTCTATTGCTCTGGAGAACCCTGACTAATAGCAAGCTTCCAATTAGTTATTTTCAGTCTAATGTGGAAGAATAAACTTACAAATGGCATCACTACTACTCATGAAATATTAACTTTCATATTAATTATTGTATTATGATATGACAATTAAATGCATATACAGAAAAACCAGTCTGAATATAGACTTGTTGAGAATCTACACATTTATTTCCAACAACATTTTTCCCAGTAGCTATCACCCTCCAGCCCTTTAACCCAGAGCTGCCTCTTTATTATCACTATCTTGAGTATACTGAATATATGATCTACAAATTGTGCTTGCCCTGCCATTTGTTCTTATAATATTAAGAGCTTGTTCCTCAAAAGACTCAAATGAATAAAGTAGTGTAACAATATGCAAATAATACTGACTCATTAGATTATGACTCATTCATTCCTTCATGCCAATGCACCCCCCACACCATTTAAATGAACTTCTCACTAGTTTCATTGTGGCTGTACTGTGACTTTTCATTTACCAGTCCCAAATAATATCTTCACTATTAAATTTAGAGTGCATAGCATTATCTCTATATAACTTTGCTTACCCTAAACAAATATTTAACATCATTGGTTTTAATACCACTCATTTTATTAGCATTTGTAGCTTGAGATTCCAATGTAGGTTTGGCATTCTTAGTAATAGTGTCAAATACATACAGTCTCATATGCCCAATATACTATTCTACTTCAATGTTAATTATTTTTATGCCCACACTCATATTACTAACAATAAATGATCTGTCAAAAAACTTAAGTTTTATATTAACTATAATTTATATAGCCTCATAGTTAGCTTAAATAGCCTTTATTTAAAAATTATTTGAAAAAAATAAAAATAAAAATTATTTGAAATAAGTCTCTATTTCTCATAGATTTTAAGTTTTATCTCCAATCTCCTTCTCAATAGTTAATCTAGTCTATTAAAAACTTGAAAACAAAAACTTTTATCTCAATGCTATTTATATTACAGATATTTTTCATCATAACCAACATAGCCATAAACTCATTTTATATTAAATTCTTCTAGCAATTTAACTTTATTACGATTAATTATAATAACATCAATAAAACCAGCTGAAGTTGGCCTCCATTCATGATTTCCTTTCTTCATAGATGATCTAATTCCTGTTAGAGCATTATTCTCAACTAAGCATAATAGTAAGAGCTTTCCTACTAGTTGGATTTTTACCCTACACTGCAAAACAAAGCTATTGTCCAAGCCATGACATCATTCTCACTCCCATAGCAATACAATTTCCTGCTGTCTATGCTTTATCATAAATTGGCATAAAAATTATGACTTTCTCAACTTCCAGTCATTTGGGACTAGTGATAGTACAATAAGAATTAACCACTGACATTTAGCGTTTTTATATATCTGCATTAAAGCACTCTTCATGACTGTTACTCGTATATTCAGGATTCGTTATTCACAACTTAAATTATGAACAAGATATCTCATTAAAAAGAGGGCTTTCAGGGGCGCCTGGGTGGCTCGGTCGGTTAAGCGTCCGACTTCGGCTCAGGTCATGATCTCACAGTTCGTGAGTTCGAGACCCGCGTCGGGCTCTGTGCTGACAGCTCAGAGCCTGGAGCCTGCTTCACGTGCTGTGTCTCCCTTTCTCTCTGCCCCTTCCCTGCTCATACTGTGTCTCTCTCTGTATCAAAAATAAATAAAAACATAAAAAAAAAAAAAGAGGGCTTTCAGATGAGTTACTTACCAGGTCATTATTAATTGGAAGTTTAGTGTTAATAAGAACACTATTCCTTGCACATTTGTATTCTAAATATTTAACCTGGAAGCCACAAGCACATATTAACATCTGTACCCAATTACTCACTTTAATTGCCATACCTGTTTACCACATTCTGTTTATAGAGTGGACCCACTCCGTGTAAATAGTCTATTTACACTGGACCCAAAATTATAAAATTTGGAAATTAAGAAAAAAAAATTTCAACAGTATTCTCTTCCTTGACAAATCATGCAAGTTAGTAAGTTAAAATTTTAGACTAGATAATTGATTCTAGAAATAACACAAATACTTGGCATTGTTGAAAAGTGAACTGTATGTTCTGTTTCTATTAAAGGAGATCTGGGTAAATCAGGCTAACACACTCCTACTGAGAAGAATTAGAAAAAACTTGGCAAACTATTTAAAAATAACCTTTTTGACAGCATTAGAGAAACTGTGCAAGTCAGTCACAATTTCCAATGTTACTTTTATTAGAACCACGCATTACTTTATAAACCAAATCATATAGCAGAAGCATTTTTGCAGTGTTCTTATTCAAAATATTATTCTAACATTGGCCAATCCACACCCACAACCATCTGAGATTACTTAAACATCCCCTGCTTTGAACATTCTTGGTTTCACATTCAGAGCTCCAAAATAGATTCTCTTACCTACTTGGATATCTTCCAATGATTATACACCAACTTTCATACTTAGTGCAAAACAGTTAAAAATTGATCACACACAAAAAATGGTTTAAGGTATTCAAATAAGTCTCAGTTTTAATAAGATCCTCTACATACACATTTGCTACTGAAAATTGAACTAGCACATCAAAGAATTGTTATTACAATTCCAATTTTTGAAAACTGGAAAATCTAGGAGAGAGATCCAACATGACAGAGAAGTAGGGGGATCCAAAGTGCCCTCATCCCTCAAACACAATAGTATTGAGGCCAAAGGACTTTGAACTCCAAGAGTCTGGGTGACAAAGTGACAGAGACACCTCCAGGGACCTACTGAGATGACCTGGCGGGCCATAGGTGTGTGATTGTGAACTGGGAGAGATAAAATGGGTGGTGGAGGAATGGAAGGGAAGGATCCCCTTCTGCGGAAAGATAAAGGGAAGAGAAAGAGAGGTTAGGGGAAGTATAGGATTGTATCTGGACAAGAGAGAAATCACAGACCAGGTTAGAGAAAGATACAATCTCTAACTGCAGGGCTTTCTTCGGTCTGGGGCTGGCTGGCCTGTTCCCGCACCAGGGGAGGAGAGGAGCCAGCCCTGGGCTTGGTGACTAGTTCAGAGGCACAGTCTGCAGTAGGAGAAAACAATCCCCTCCCTGGAGTGCTGTGGGAAGAAGGTATATAACCTTTCAAAGGACAAAGACTGCCTGCGCCTGCCAGCCAGAGACAATATATCTGGCAGTGCAGAGTGTCACTTCCCTGAAACTGGTAGCACTTCCTCAAAACTGGGGCACATGGGGTGGGACTGTTTAAGACATCAGGGTTTAATTTTTTTTTTAATGTTTATTATTTTTGAGTGAGACAGAGACAGAGAGCAAGCAAGAAAACGGGCAGAGAGAGAGGGAGACACAGAATCAGAGGCAGGCTCCAGACTCTGAGCTGTCAGCACAGAGCCTAACACAGGGCTCACAGGGCTCAAACTCATAGACCGGGACATCATGACCTGAGCTGAAGTTGGCCCCTTAACCGACTGAGCCACCCAGGCAAAGAATAAGCCAAACTTTCCCTTTTCTCAGACAACATGATACTCCTCATGTAAAACCCAAAAGGCTCCATCAAAAGACTGCTGGAACTGATACATGAATTTAGCAAAGTCACAGGGTAAAAAAATCAATGTACAGAAATCGGTTGCATTTCTATACACAATAATGAAGCAACAGAAAGAGAAATCAAGAAACTGATCCCATTTACAAATGCATCAAGAACCATAAAATTGCTAGGAATAAACCTAACCAAAGATGTAAAAGATCTGTATACTGAAAATTTATAGAAAGGTTATGAAGGAAATTGAAGAAGACACAAAGAAATGGAAAAACATTCCATGCTCTTGGATTGGAAGAATAAATATTGTCAAAATGTCAATACTACCCAAAGCAATCTACACATCCAATGCAATCCCAATCAAAATTGCACTGGCATTTTTCTCAAAACTAGAACAAACAATCCTAAAATTTGTATGGAACCACAATAGACCCCAAATAGCCAAAGCAATCTTGAAAAAGAAAACCAAAGCAGGAAGCATCACAATCCTGGACTTCAAGCTGTACTACAAAGCTATAATCATCAAGACAGTATGGTACTGGCACAAGAACATTTAGATCAATGGAACCAAATAGAGAACCCAGAAAAGGACCTCCAAATGTATGGCCAACTAATCTTTGACAAAGCAGGAAAGAGTATCCAATGGAAAAAGTCTCTTCAGCAAAGGTGCTGGGAGAACTGGACAGTGATGTGCAGAAGAATGAAACCAGACCACTTTCTTACACCATTCACAAAAATAAACTCGAAATGGATGAAAGACCTAAATGTGAGATAGGAAGCCATCAATACCCTAGAGTAGAAATCAGGAAACAACATCTTTGACCTCAGCTGCAGCAATTTCTTACTCAACACATTTCCAAAGGCAAGAAAATTAAAGCAAAAATGAACTATTGGACCTCATCAAGATAAAAATCTTTTGCACTGCAAAGGAAACAATCGACAAAACTAAAAGGCAACTGATGAAATGGGAAAAGATATTTGCAAATGACATACCAGAAAAAGGGTTAGTGTCCAAATCTGTAAAGAACTTACCAAACTCCACACCCAAAAAATGAATAATCCAGCGAAGAAATGGACAGAAGACATGAGACAGAAGACATGTCTTCTTCCAAAGAAGACATCCAGATGGCCAATAGACACATGAAAAGATGCTCAATGTCACCCATCATTAGGGAAATACACATCAAAACCACACTGAGAGACCACCTCACACTGGTCAGAGTGGCTAAATGAACAAATGAGGAAACTACAGATGTTGACAAGGATGTGGAGAAATGGGAACCCTCTTGCACTGTTGGTGGGAATGCAAACTGGTGCAGCCACTCTGGAAAACAGTGTGGAGTTTCCTCAAAAAATTACAAATAGAACTACTCCATGACACAGTACTAGCACTACTAGGAATTTATCCAAGGGATACAGGAGTGCTGATTCATAGGGGCACATGTACCCCAATGTTTATAGCAGCACTATCAACAATAGCCAAATTATGGAAAGAGCCTAAAAGTCCATCAACGGATGAATGGGTAACGAAGATGTGGTTTGTATATACAATGGAATACTACTTGGCAATAAGAAAGAATGAAATCTTGCCATTTGCAGCAACATGGATGGAACTGGAAGGTATTATGCTGAGTGAAATAAGTCAGTCAGAGAAAGACAAATATCATATGTTTTCACTCATATGTGGATCTTGAGAAAATTAACAGAAGACCATGGGGGAAGGGAAGGGGATAAAAGTTACAGAGAGGGAGGAAGGCAAACCATAGGAGACTCTTAAATACAGACAAAAAACTAAGGGTTGTTGGGGACTGGGGGAGAGGGGAAAATGGGTGATGGGCATTGAGGAAGGTACTTGTTGGGATAAGCACTTGGTGTGGTATGTAAGCAATGAACTAAGGGAATCTACCCCAAAAACCAAGAGCACACTTTACACACACTGCATGTTAGCCAATTTGAGAATAAATTATATTGTAAAAAAAAAAAAAACAAAAAAACAAAAAACGGAAAATCTAGCTTATGCACCTTGCCCTAATCAATCCAGTTCCGTAATTACAAATGATACTTGAAAGTACTTAATGAATTTTATTCCCGCATTTTCCCAATTCTGGTCTTTTGGATTCTCGGTGATCATAGTAATGTAAAAAAATACCAAACACTGACAAACCACTTGACTTGAAAATACTGGTAATTAATCACCACACCCACGCATTAGAAACCGAACAGCATAATCACCAAATGAAGCAGATTTCTTCACCATCAAAAACTACCCAAGTTTCTAAATCCTCTAAATCATGCTACAGTATGGTTTTAATCTCTCATAATGATTGAATTACTTAAATAAGAAATCTCTAAAATTAAACTTAAAAACACAGTTCTCCAAATAGCTCTGCTTCAGCCATAAAGCATTTGGAAACTCTTCAGTAGCCATAAAGGAATATAACTAAGCAATCCAAGCATTGTACATGAGTATACATGCATAGCTCTTAACTTGAAACAAATCCCCAAATTTATTACAGTATCTCATCCAAGTTTATCACTCCTAATTAACACAGGATACCATAAAGCAGGAGTTTGAAGAAAAAAACCCCTAATAACAAGAATAACATTTAATAAAAATATGAGATAGTCTTGGATTTTAACCATAGCCAATAATATGAAAAACTATGGTTGCTCTTCCAGAGATAATAGTGACTAAAATAGTAACTCTAAGAGCTAACAGTGACCGAAATCTTAAGTTGTCCCTATTCTGAATCATTAACTGTTCTTTAATTGACTCCCATGGTCCATATAAAATTTTAGCTTGATGAAACATAGACTGTCTTCCAGGAGTAGACTTAATGTAATAAATCTTACAGGATTCTGCTTAGTTAAGTGTTCTTACAAAAACAATAATAGAATTCTGACAGTGATATCAATAAATATGGCAGAATGAGAGGTTCTTGACACTATTTTTCCCTTCACAAAAACAAACAAACAAAAATAAAATAAAATGAAATCCGCTCCCCCCCAGAAAACCAAATAGCAACTATCCACAGACAAGAATACTTTTGTGAAAATCTCAGAACCTGGAAGTGAGGCTTTTTCTTTCCTTTCTTTCTTTCCTTTTTTTCTTTCCTTTTTTTCTTTCCTTTCTTCTTTTTTCTTTCTTTCTTTCTTTCTTTCTTTTCTT
>NW_026060189.1:0-2503 GCF_023721935.1 Panthera uncia | reverse complement strand
TTTCCTTTCTTCTTTTTTCTTTCTTTCTTTCTTTCTTTCTTTTCTTCTTCTTCTTCTTCTTCTTCTTCTTCTTCTTCTTCTTCTTCCTCTTTTTAATGTCTTGATGGAGGGAGTTGGAATTTGTCTGGTGGAAGTTCAGGTTAAGGGGAAGAATAACCAAAGATGTGAAGCAAGAGAGCTCAGAGAATGTTCACAGTTCATTATTTACGTTGTTTTGGTGGACAGTTTAGTGTAATAGAAATGCTCATTTTCCTAAATCATTTATTTTCTTTATATATTTTAAAAGAACTCCAAACCCTTAAACCAATGCTGCCTGCTCAAAATGAACTCTTGGGATGGGAAAAACATTGAAATTATACACCAAAAAATTTTTCTGACTACTTCCCTTGTGTTACCTGTACTGTGAGCTTTATCTTGTGACTCATGTATTGGCAATTTCAGATGAGTTGATTTTGCTTTTCCTTGCTATGACCTTAACCTCAGCATTCTTAAAACACAACTCCCCAAATAGTTATTGCAGAGGGGGCAAAAGTACAAAACATGCTGGGGCGCCTCAGTGGCTCAACTCTTGATTTTGGCTCAGGTAATGATCTCATGGCTTTGTGGGTTCAAGCTCTGCATTGGACCCTGTGCTGACAGTGCAGAGCCTGCTTGGGATTTTCTCTCACTCTGTCTCTCTGCCCTTCCCCCCATTCATCTCTCTCAAAATGAATACACTTAAAAAGCTAAATTTAAACTATCTCCGTCTCTTTCAAAATAAATAAACTTAAAAAAATATATAGAACATTATACTTTCCAACTAATTCAGGGGAGGATGTGATTGATGTGTGAAATACATTGAACCAGGAAAATTTAAGAATAGAAAATTTAAGAATAGCCTGGTGAATAAATGCACAAAGCTCAGCATAGGAGAAGTTATACTATGAAATATAAGAGAAGAAAAGAAGCTGAATACTCTAGAAGTTTGTAAAGGATTGGGCAATATGATGATTAATTTCATGTGTCAATTTCTCTAGGCCAAAGTACCAAAATATTTGGTCAAATGTTGTTTTAGAAGTTTCCGTGAAGGGGACGCCTGGGTGGCTCCGTTGGTTAAGCGTCCGACTTCGGCTCAGGTCATGATCTCACGGTCCGTGAGTTCGAGCCCCGCGTTGGGCTCTGTGCTGACAGCTCGGAGCCTGGAGCCTGTTTCACATTCTGTGTCTCCCTTTCTCTCTACCCCTCCCCTGTTCATGCCCTGTCTCAAAAATAAATAAACGTTAAAAAAAAAAAAAAAAAGAAGTTTCCGTGAAGGTATTTTCTAAATGAGATCAATATTTATATTTTTAAATGTTTATTTACTTTTGAGAGTGAGAGAGAAAGAGAGAAAGAATGAGTGGAGGAGGGGCAGAGAAAGAGAGGGAGAAAAAGAATCCCAAGTAGGCTCTGTGCTGTCAGCAAAGAGCCCCATGTGGGACTTTATCTCGCGAAGTGTGAGATCATGACTTGAGCCAAAATCAAGAGTTGGATGCTTAACTGACAAAGCCACCCAGACACCCCAAGATCAATATTTAAATCAGTAGATTTTGAGCTAAGCACATTGTCCTCCATAATTTGAGGGTGGGCCTCATCCAATCAGTTGAAGGCCTTGATAGAAAAAGACTGACCTTCCCAGAAGAAGGATTCCAATACCAGATGGCCTTTGGACTAGAACTACAACATCAGCTCCTCCCTGGGTCTCCAGCCTGTCAGCTCCCCCTGTAGACTTTGGACTTGCCAGCCTTCATATGTAAGCTAATTCCTTAAAATCAATCAATCTCTCTCTCTCTCTCTCTCTCTCTCTCTCTCTCTCCCCCCATATATATATATATATATATACACACACACATACATATATATGCTTATAATATATAACAATAATATATATATAATATATATAACAAATGTATAGATTGAAGATCAGTTTTCTCATCTTTATAAAGAAATAAAGAAATGCTACCCATAAATTTATTCCAAAATCACATCTCGTGGTGAGCATAGTGTAATGTAAAGAGAAATTGAATCCCTATGTTGCACACCTGAAACTAATGTAACATTGTGTGGCAACCATACTCAAATAAAAAACATTACAAAAAAAGATCACCTCTGATTGGGCACAGGTAATGGTTTTCAAAAGGAATGCCTGCTAAAAATTTCAAATTGTATACAATTTTTTAATGACAAGTTTCCTGCCATCGAAATTTTGTAAATTCTGCCCTAACTGGTAAGCTCCCATACTTATCAGTATTCTTACCCCTACTGAACCTGTATGTAACCACATGTCTGAAGGGAACCCCAGTGCAGTCTATTTCATTTCACAAAGCATACTATCAACTTCACTAATGTTACATGTACATCTGTCACTTCATCAACAACATTTCTAAACTGTTTTCTGTTTCCTCTTTAATACATTTTTAGAGTTTTCAAGTCAATTATCTCAAGTCAAATAGGTGGAATAGGGCATGTGTATTGATGGCATTGTTAC
>NW_026060188.1:0-20135 GCF_023721935.1 Panthera uncia | reverse complement strand
TCAAGCCCAACGAGGGGCTCTGCACTGACATTATTCTCTCTCTCTCTCTCTCTCTCTCTCTCTCTCAAGAGAAATAAATAAACTTGAAAAAAGATAGTAGTTGGAGATTTCATTTTAATTTTTGCTTTAGTAGAGGAGACTTCTGTTCTTTTCAATACATATAATATCTCCTGAATAGCACCTGGAAGAAATTAGCAGGTTCTAAGTTCTCAGAAACCCATGCTTACTTGCGAAAGTGTGAGTAAATATGGCAGCAAGATGCTGTTATTATTTATGTATTTTTAAAGCTGGTTTTCCTGACTCCTCCAAATGTCTGCTTCCCTCACAAAGCATTAGCCAAATGATACATAAACACATTTCTGACCCTTCTGAGGACAGCTGCACAAAGCGACTTGGACAGGGCTACAAAATGAAGAAAAGTGGGGCTGCCCTCTTAATTCCAGATGCTGTCACGGCTTTGATGGCATATCTCAGAGGGGGGACACTCTCCTGCCTCTCAGAGTGCAGATCAACGCATGAGTCCCACCCAGCTTCCCGAGACGAGGAAGCAAGTGCTTATGGGAGCCTGCTTCGGATTCCGTGTCTCCCTCTCTCTCTGTGCCTCCCCACTCGCACTCTGTCTCTCTCTCAAAAATAAAGATTAAAAAAAATTTTTTTAATAAAATAAAAGAGAACAGTAGCTGGAGATTCTGGAGCCCCAGGGTGGCTCAGTCAGTTATGCATCCGACTTTTGGTTTCGACTCAAATCACGATCTTGGGGTTCGTTCATGAGTTCAAGCCCAACGAGGGGCTCTGCACTGACATTATTCTCTCTCTCTCTGGCCGCAACCAACGGGCCTCGGGACATCCCGGTGACTTAGAATGTGCAGGTTTGGATGCCCAGGCAATGTCTGCAGTGTCGTCTTCCCAACAGGGCTGGCTCGCGTCCCGCCAGCATTAAGAAATCGGCGGACGGGCTCTGTGTGCTCCCCTTCCCGTGGTCTGGTCACGGCTCAGATCCATCTCGAAGACCCCGGGCCGAGGAGGACCCAGGCCAGCTCTGACACCGTATCCATCCTTCCATCCCCCGGGGCCTGGCACACCAGGGCTGTGCCACGCCGGCTGTGTGGAGGCCCAGCCCCCGGCTCACTGCCACCCCGCAGGCCAGCCTCACCGTGCTGGGGGCTGCTTGGGGCCTACTGTCTGTCGTGAACGAGATCACCCCGGTCTGTCCCCCTCCGAGATTGTGACACCTCGAGGGGAGGTCCTCCTCACCTGGTAACCCAGCCCCGGGCACAATGCGTATTTGTTGAATCGATGACAGCAATTTGCTTTATAAACAGATTCTTACAGCTGGTTAACATCAGTTTTCAAATGCTTTTCGCTGCTTCCCCTTGTTGGGGCATCTACAACACAGGCCCTGGGGTAGGTCGGGGACACCCACGGGAATAATGCATATCTTCCCTCGAGGGGCTCATAGTCTAGTGGGAAAGATTGGGGGGGGGGGCAGGTCATTTCAGGATGACACCCTATACAACTGCCTGCTTCTCTCCATCAGGTCCCAGCTTCAAGGCCACCCTCTCCAAGAGTCTGCCCTCAACACCCCGTTCAATGCAGGCTTCCCTGACTCTCTCGGTCAAAGCACCTGCTGATCTCTTTCAGCAGTAGCTATAATTCTGATCTGATTTTTATTTATTTGTTACTTGTCTCCCCCTAAAATACAAACACAAAAGCAAGAGGCTTGTCTAGTTAGTCCTCTGCCGTAATCCCAGTGCCTAGCACCCACAAACAAGTATCCCTTATACGAAGGAACGTACACAGTGACATTTCTGACCGTGTATTACAACTTATGGCCCTTCCTGCCTTGGCATCCTTTCGTTTTGGGCTTTTCTCTCTGGGATATCATTTAATTCATTCATTTATTTTGTTTATTGCCTGCCCGCCCCTTCTAGAATGTACATTTTGTGCAAACAAGGATTGCTGGCTGCTGTGTTCACTGTTGTTTCCCTAGTGTATAGAACAGGACGCATAGCACACACTCAATAAATACTTTTTGAGTGAACGGATGTCAATGCTATGTAGGAGTTAACAGGAGAATAATTTAACCCACGAAGGCAAGCAGTGGTCACAGAAGTCTTTCCGCAGGGTATGGCCTCTGAGCTCTGTCATAAGTCCTCAGGAATTAACTTACCGAAAGTGATCCGAGAACAAATAGAAAATCTGAGTAGTTCTATGACCACTAAATAAAGTGGCTTAATACTTACTTAAAAACCATCTGCGAGGCCCAGATTGTTTTACCAGAGAATTCTACCCTCTTTCGACTTCCAATCTTATATGAACTCTTCCAGAAAATAGAAAAAGAGAAACCATTTTGTGAGGCTACTATAACCTCGATAATAAAACCAGGGAAGGGCAGTACGGGAAGGAAAATCATTGGCTAACGTTGTTCACAAGTTTCATGCAAAAGTCTCAATGGGACTCATGCGAAAGACTCAATGGGATATTTGCGATCCAAATCGATCAATGACTGTAAAATAATAATGCATAATCATCAAGTTGGGTCTATCATAGGAATGTGAAGATGGCTTATTAGCAAATGGTTGATAATTTCACTGTATTAAGATTTAAAGAAAAATTAAATTGGCACTTCATTAGCTGCAGACAAAGGCATCAAACAAAATTGAACATTTACGATAAAATCTTAGCAATCTAGAAAAAGATGGCAATTTATTTAACTTGATAGAAAGAATAAATTAAAAATCTATATAAGCATCACAATTGCAGGTAAAGCATTTAAAAGCACTCCTTTTAAAAAGATGAATAAGTCAAGGATGTTTGTGATCACTGCTTTTATTCAACTGGAAAAGTTGGCATAAAGTAAAGTAAAGAAAGGGTTGACTGATAAATGGCGCTCGGGAATTGGTTATCCAGATGGAAAGAAATCTGATCCTTGCCTCAGATTACATGGAGGAAAAAAGACATAAGCATAAACACTAGGAGAAAAAAATAGAATAATTCGACAAAACTTGAAACATTCCTGCTAATCAAAGATACCATAAGCAGAAAAAGACAAACCACAAACAGGGAAAAGATATTAGCAATATATATAACCCAAAACAGATTCTTATCCAAAATATATTTTTGATTTTTTCCGATCATTTACAAAAATCCTTAGAAGAATAAAAGAAATATGAGCAAAAGTTACCCAGACGTTTCACACGGTGGGAAACATGACAGTCCACTTATAATCAGGGAATGCCAAATCACAAGCATAACGAGATTGTCCCCAAATCTTTTAAATGTGTTGTTACAGAGTTGAGGCAACCATGTAGACTGAAGGGGATTTTCTTTATGGGCCACTGATGAGCCACATAAACGACTCCAATCGTTCTGGCAAATTATTTGACAACACCTAGTACAATTGAAAATTTTACTTGCCCTCTGATTTTCAGTTCCATTTCTGCATGATCATGGTACCCTTGAAGAGCTCTTGCCCATATGCATGAGGAGATATGTTGATGGTGTTCACAGCAGTAAGGTTTGTGAGCGAAGAGAGAGAGAAAGAGAGGGAGAGAGGACAAGAAGGAAGAAAGGGAGGGAGGGAAGGAAGAAGATAAATTAAAAGCAACCTGAATGCCCTCAATAAGAGAACCGATGTAAACACATACACGCCTTCACATACACCGAAACATCGGACAGGACTGAGAGTGAATTGACTAAGGCTTACAACCCAGAACCTCTCAAAAACACGATACTGGGCAAAAGAATACACAGAATATGATATCATCTATATAAGGGTTCGCATTTATTTCTTTTTTTAAATTCAACTTAGCTAACAGAGAGTGTAGCACTGGTTTCAGCAGCAGAATTATACGAGGTCCAAGACATTCTCAGCAACAGCGTGTATGGCTTAGGGATGAGCACGCACGTGAATGTATACAGATCCTTAAAGAAATTATAAAACCCTGAATTCAAAATAGCGGCTACCTGGGGGGAAGGGAGGAAGAGCTGTGGGATTGGGAAGTACAGAGAGGTTTGACTGCATCGGGATACTTCGTTTCTTAAGCTCAGTAGGACGAGACATCTCTTAGATACCAAATATTTTATTTTAAAATTGAGTGGGGGAGGGAGGTAGGAGTTAGCGCCAGAAGGAAAAGGCAAGAAAGAGTATTCTAGGAGGGAGGAGGAGCATGAGCGAAGATACGGAGGGGTAACTGAGCAGGTGCAGTGGCAGAAACATGAGAAAAGTTGTGTTTAAAGCCCACGTTGAGAGGGAACGGTTCATGTCGACCGAGGGGGGTAGTCGGGGGCAGACCATGCAGTAACCTTGAGCGCTGTGCTAAAGAATCAGGAAATTATCCTGCGAGCAATGGGGAGTTATTCAAGGGCATCAGGTGGGTGAGTGACTCGGCCGTCTAAGCATTTGGGACGGGCGGTTCTCATGATGCCGTGTAGGGTGGCTTGGAGGGACCTGGGGGAGACGAGGGGTATTCTGGCAGCAGGAGACCCAGTAGGAAGCTGGGAGGGGTCCAGACCAGAAGGGAAGAGCCCTGAGATAGAGGCAGTGGCACTGGAGAGAAGCTGCCTGAAGAGTCAGTATCCAATGCATATTTCCAAACTATTCTAATGCTGTGGCACATCCACATGGAAATGACTGTTCAGCATGTGGCAGCCTTGAAGTTCAAAACACAGAGGCTTCAGCCTTCCCATGTGTTTCTAGAGATGGCTTAGAACTGCAGGCTCCACCCAAGTTGGCTGAGTCCTGCCGGCCTCCGATGCCATAATTACGTGTTTATTGGTATTTGGAATGGATTGTGTGCACGGCCCATGTTGTCAGGTCATTGCTGAACCTGAGTGATGGCCTCTCTGTTCCATTTCTTCCCGATGAGTACACACACTTGAGCACTTAATGGAGAACGGGGGCCTCCCAGGACCGATGGTCTTCAAGCAGAACAAAGCACTCTAAGGAATTAGTGATCTCTGACCTTTCTTAATCGGTCTGATGACTCTGGAAAAGGAAATTTAAAATTTTGAGTTATTCCCAAACTGGATGCATTACAGGAGTAATTGTAAAGCAAAGCCACGGAATCCCAGGTATTTTACACCAGATATTTCACATCAAGCGCATCAAGAAAGCAGAGTGCACAGCAGGTAGCTCCGTAGAAGGATTTTACCGTCAAGGACTAGTCACAGAAGTGCGAGGAGGGCAGAAAAGACAGGCAGGACAGGGAGGCGAACCAGCAATGAGCAGTAACAGGCAGCTACTACCAACCCTATGGAGACAAAGAGAAGAAGTGATGTCCCAGAGCCCAGGAATGGACACCGTACTGGGAAGGGCTGGCCCGTGGGTTCTGGACGACAGGGAGACAAAGCAGGTGCTGGACGTGGTCCCTGAAGCAGACAGGGAAGAAGGGCTAGAACCACCCTGGCTCGTCCCTTTCTCCTGCCCTCTGGTCGGTTGCCAGCACCTCCCAATGGCCAAACCTAGCCACAGGCCAGTGGGCAAGCAAGCCTGGAAAACTCATTTCCCCCCCGGGGCCTGTGATATATAGCAGGGCAGGGAAAGGAAGGGGCTGGGTCTTAGGGCAAAAGGGCAAATGGCCGGAACAGAGGCAACGCTGAGTCAAGACCCATATGCCAAAAGGACGGAGCCATGGAAAAGTCTGGGGAAGAGAATTCCAGCAAAAGGAATCCAGAGCGAGCAGGGCAGGGGTGGGTGCACTGTCATCCTCAACCCAGTTCAGGCTTGTCACTGGCACTGGTCATCTCGTTGGGACCTCCCCCACCACCGTGATTCCCTTTGGCCAGATTTTCCCTTCCCACTCAAGCCTGCCTCTTCGGAACCTTCCAGCAGCACCAGGTGCTGCCCTTCAGAGAGCTAGGGGCTGCCTGGCAAGCAGATCATACACTCTTATGTCTGAGCCAGTTCTCTGACTCATAATTACACCTCGCTCCATTTATTGACTCTTCACCCTGTGCAGGAATTGTACCAGAAAGAACTTCAAGGGCATTACATCATGTGTTTCTTGCCACAGCCGTGTGAGGGGGGTTTTGTGCTCCCCATTTGACAGACTGGGAAGGGGAAGTTCAGATTAGTTAAATAACTTGCTCAAAGATCCTGTTGATGACAGGGCTAGAACTCCACCCCCGAATTCAACTTGCCCATGTTTAACGAACACCTCTCGAGAGTCAGACTGTGGGGATAGACAAGCATAGAACATATAGCATCCCAGGGAAGGCAGATGGTAAACAAATAACCACGCAATTATTGAGTAATTGTGTTTATGATACATTTATTGCTGAAGTCATTTATGCCAGTAAAAAATTGTAATGAACTCCAGACCCTTCCCTGCTCATGTGTTTCTCAAGTGTAACCATTGGTTATTTTTTTGCACTATTTTATTAACTTCTGCTGTCACATGTGTCATTCTTCCTTTCTGCAGACTCACTTCAAAGTTCTTTCTCAGTACTTGAGTCAAACACTGAATTCATTTACAGCTAAGGCTATAAATTGTCCTCTGCGTGCTGCCTTTGCCATACCCCACAAGTTGTGATGTGTCAGTCTTTTATTTCTGTTCTATTCTAAACATTTGCAGAAGGGAAGCTGTCAGGGTATTTGAAGCAGAATCTTACAGCACCATTTTGACCCAAAGTTCTCTTCTTTTGTTAAGCATATAAAATATGATGGTGATGATGATGATGATGATGATGATGATAAATTCCTATAAATGGGGACGGGGGAGGGTGACTGCAGAGTATGAAAAGGTTTGCCAGCAAAGTGATGCTCCCTCTCACCCCGGGTCCCCAGTCCCCCTCTGCAGAGGTAATGCCCATCAAGAGTGTTTGATGCCCCTTTGAAGACATCACCCACCCAGAGGCACCACTTCTACGCACCTTTCCTTTTGCAGACTCCAGCCTAGAGTCTCGCTGAGTGTGAAGAGACTGTCGGGGCCACTCAAAACCAACTGCAAGAGCCCAGCTCTTGCAAAAAGGAGCTTATAGAAAATGCATCTTGAGGTTCCTTCTGTTTTGAAGTTTAGATGTAGAACGGCAGGAGCCTCCGAGGATTGCTCGACAGGAGGCCTTTGAGGGTTGGGTTTTCGTAACCTTGAAATGCAGCGAAAGGCAGAGGCCCCAGCTCCAACTTGGGCAGAGATTCATTTCCCCGCTTGGCCCAGCTCGGAGCTCTCAAACGGTTCTTGGACCTTACGCAGGACACGCGTGGCCGGCCCCAGGTGGGTCCTCGAGGCGCCAGGCCCTGTCCTGGGTGTTTTTATATGGCATCTCAGTTCCTCGCCAGGGACACGTGTCATCTTAGAGAAGAGTGATAGAAGCTCAGGATGGGAAACTTCTGGAGCTCAGGGCCACACAGGCAGTGAGAGAAGGAGCAGGAACTTAAACCCAGAGCTGTAAGTAACAGCATCCATGCATTCCCATGGACTGCATGGGACTGCACGTTGCTCTGACCACGTAAGGCCAAGTTTACCTTGGAGCCTGGTGAGGGCACTCTGCGTCTCCACCATCCACACCGACACAGTGACAGACCATTCTGGCCACTGAGGGGAAGGGTGCTCTGTGCTCCTCCAAGTGTGCAGGGCTGGAGGGCGCTTGTCCACAGGCTCAGGTCCAGTATGACCTGCGGGTCAGCTCTGGTAAAGAAGTCACAGAGAGACAAGGATGCACAGGGGAAGGGGGCCCGTCATGCAAATGTTGCCTCTTTGGCTACAAAACTGGCTAAGAAATGCCAAAGAGAGGAAACAAAGGAGCTGAATTTGTCCACTGTTCGTAGATGCTACTTTTGGTTCATTTCCCCCCTCCCCGTTATACACAATGCTGCCTTGCACATCCTCATGCCTGCTTCCCTGGCACGTCTTTGAAAGTCTCTCTGGGGCTTATGCCTTCAAAGCAGTTGCACCCACTTATTCTTCCACCAGCAGGGTGTATGTGCACATTCCGGCAACCGTGCTTATGTGAAACTATCAGACTTCAACATCGTTTGCCCATCGTAGGGGCGAAAAACCGCATCTTGTTTTAATTTGCATATTCCCGATTTTTAAATGGGAGTGTCTTTTCATACGGGTTTTGGTCATTTTTATTTCTTCTGGAATTTTCTATACATACCTTTTGCCTGCTTTTTTCTGCTTTTCTTGGCTTTTCAGGATTTCTTCAACTCATCTGCATTGCGTTCTGTTTAAAGTTTGGAAAACATTTTCTCCCCAGCCAGCTGCCTGTTTTTTAGCCTCGCTGATGGTGGCTTTTGCCATGTAGAACTTTTTATTTCAATGCAACCAAACTTACAAATCTTTTTCACTTATGGTTTATGTCTAAGTAATCATTTCCTATCCCAAGGGTATAACATTATTGTTACAAGCTGTGTTTTCAGAAGGTTGCTAGTGTATTCTGGAAACTTAGCAATTCTAATAGCTAGAGAGGTGTTGGCAAACTTCTTCTGTAAAGGGCCCGACGGTAAATATTTTAGGCTTTGCTGGACCTACCATCTCTTGCAAATTGGCAACTCTGCCATCGTAGCACGAAAACAGCCATAGACAATACGTAAGTGAATGGGGGTGGCGGCGTGTCAATAAAACTTTATTTATAAAAACCAGGTGGCAAGCCAGATTTGATTCACAGGCTGTAGTTTGCTCACCCCGATTTCGCTCATCGAAGTCAGGTGTTGGGAGGTCAGCACTCTCTTATGGTCTTCGGAGGTGCCCCACCAAGTCTGTAGAAGTTTGGGCAATTCTATTTGGAATTACATGTGAGGACAATTATGTATAAGACAGAGCTGAGTTTATTTCTCTGAGCCAAAGAACCCACCTTTCCTTTGTGTTGGACACTGACTCTGGACAGCTCAGTCGGCTGAGTCATGTGCTAAGAAGACCCAAGTTCCACCTCTGGTTCTTCCGAAAGCTAAATGGATGTGGACCAGAAATTAAGCACACTGCCGCCAGTTCAGCGATTGCCTAGGGAAAGTGGCTTCAGACAGGTTGCATAACGTGTAGGGCCCGGTTCAAAATGACAACGCAGAGTCCCTTGTTCAAAAATCACTGAGACTTTTAAGACGGGATAGCCAGGCATTAAACCAAGCATGGGACCCTCATAAGCACACGGCCATCTGCTCCCGGTGAAGCTGGCCCTGCTCGCATCCCCTGGGGCGAAGGCTGGTTGAGGGAGTAGATGTCAACCTGTCTCACGGGCTCTAGAGGAATCTTTCAAAGGGCAGGCTAATTGGCTGGCACGTTGCCAGCATCCATTTGGCCCAAGGCTTGGGAGGGATGAGAACCAGCTAGTGCCTCTGAGTCGTTTCATACAACTTGTTGCATGCTCGTTGTAAATTCTTAAATATAGTTCCTGAAACTTTTAATTTTCCCATTTGCTCTTGGCCGTTTGTGGATTTTGCCTCATGCCTCAGAAATCTGAGGCCCTAAGGATATCTATTTAAAGCTACGGTCCAAGTAGCAGAAAAATGGTGTGTGTGGCTTGGACTTTTACAGAGGAGAGTTTAAAGAAAACTCTCGGTGCTGATGCATCTGTCTTTGGTTAGCACATAGCATCCTTGGAAAGAAACCTGTGGGAGCTGAGCAGCGGTTCCTGCTTCTGGGGTTTTGTTCGGAAACCCAGAGAGGAATAAATAGCATCACTCCCCAGGCACCCCTGTTTAGATGTTTGATCTCAGCCCGGCAGCTGCTGTGGGGTGGGCTGGCCCGCCCACCCCGCGTGGGTGCCTGTCGCGGGCCCCGGAAGTACAGGGTTTCTTGCAGTCCTTTGGGGGCTGGCGTGGCCATAAAAATCAACCAGTGCGATCTCCTCGGACTACAGGAGAGGCCCAGAAAGGGCAAGTGACTTGCCTAAAGGCACACAGCGGTAAGCTATAAAGCAGAAGCCTGAAACCAGTCTCCCTGCCCACTGGTCCACGCTCCTGGCTCTTTCTCCTTCTCTGTTCTGTGTCTGAGGCCCTCCCAGCCTGAAATGATCACCTGCTGAAGCATGCTGGGCCTCCCCACCACCTTTTTTCCCCTTTCCTTTCCTTTTTTTCTTTTTCTTTTCTTTTTGCCAAGACAATGGTCACCCGGGCTGCTGGACCACTCTTAATTTCCTTCCACGGATGCTAGAGATGTGCTTAAGGAAGGCCACTTGAAGAGGGATGGGGAACAATGGTGGGGGGGGGAGGTGAAGAAAGCATTGCCACTTCCTCTTCCTGATCCCTTTTCTGTGAGAACCACCCAGTGCGAACCATGGAACATCAGCAGTTTCTGAGTCCTGGATAAGCGTGAGCTGGCAGAGTGTCGATTTCGCACCCCCATCCGGGTCTCTAAGTCCCCGGCCAGCATCCTTGCCAACGGGCTGCTCAGCTGTGGCTTGGCCACAGCCCCTGACGGGGAGCTCACTCCCGCCGATGGAGCCCAGCCCGCAGCACACCTCAGGAGCCCTGCACGTCTCCTTCAGCCCTCACAGACACCCCAGCTCGCTCATCCCTTCAGCTTCTCTTCTCCGGGGGAGCAGGAAGTGGAGGGAGGCGAGCCCTTCTCCTCACCAGACCCGCCTCTGCACCTTCATCCCCGTGCCTGGCCCAGGCGAGGTGCCCCCTGTCCGCTTAATTAACAAGTAATTCTGCTCCTTTTTGAGCCAGAATCTGCTCCTCTAAGATGTCCCCCTCCGGTCCCCGTTCTGTGGATCTTTGGGCCTCACCGAACAACCCTTTTCCACAAGAAAGTTCTCGGACTATTGGAAGACCGTTTACCGGCCCCTCTGAGTTTTCTCGTCTCCAGGCCGGCACCTTCCCAGTTTCCCCGCAGGAGCGGGGTCCACACTTCCCTCCCTCTGTGTTCGGGCCTCAGTCCGTGTTTGTTCTTCTTCCCATGTGATGATCCAGAACAAGCCCAGCGCTCCAGGCCGGGTCCGTGGGCACGGGACGGCTCCGAAGCCATTGTGTGCGTGTGTCTTTGTATGAACATCGTGTGGGAGTGTGTACGTGAGTGTCGTATGTGTGTGTGTTGTGGGGGGTGTCGTGTGTACCTATGTGTCTGGGGGGGGGGTCTCTGAGTCGTCCCCCAGATGTCCCTGAGGGAGAGCTAGGTGGGGCCTCCACAGCGACAGTCCCACGAGCGTAGGGACTCGGGCCTCGGAAGCACTGGGCGTGGGGCCCGGCGCTCACTCAGCCCCCGCTGTTGTCACAAGCGGTTTATGCTTGGGCTGCGCTTAGTAACAAAGCGCCCCCATTTCCTTCGGAAGGGAAATTGCCAAATGGCTGCTATGGGCCACGGGTTGGTGTCCCCCTCACTCAATTCACGTGTAGAAATTCTAACCCCGAAAGGTGACGTTCTTAGGAAGCGGGACTTTGGGATTAGGTGATTAGGTCCTAAGGGTGGAGCCCTCATGACAGGACGAGCGCTCTTCCGGAGGAGACCCCAGAGCGCTCCCTCGCCCCTTTCTCCCGCCAAGGACACGGCAAGGAGGCACAGCTACGAGCCAGGAAGACAGCGCTCGCCCGGCGACGCTGGCTGCCTGACCTCAGGCTTCCTGCCTCCAGACCGGTAAGTGGCAAATGTCTGCCGTCTGCAAGCTCCGCGGTGGGTGGCATGTTGGCACGACAGCCCCAGTGGACCGAGGCAGTCCCTTTCCTGCTGCTTTGCAGCCGGCAGGGGAACTTCTGTGAAGTGCATGACCCCGAGTGCTGTTCAGAGAGGACCCAACAGCCCAGGGGACATGGTGGCGAAAGTCCGTTCGGCGCCGTGGAAAACAGTCATGTTGTACGGCTGCAGAGAGGAAATGGAATCATGGCACGCGGAGGGTAGGCATAAATAAACATTCCTCGTACGGCACGTCACGACTCGGGGGTGAAAGGGAGTCCTTTCTAGCCCCTCAGATCACCACTCACCGGGCGGAACCACGTTCACATCAGCCAACCCTTGGATCGCCCCAACAACACTGTGGGCCGTGTGAGAGCCTGTCTCGGAGAAGCCCGGACTCAGAGTGGGGGGGTCAGATGACTCCCCACTGTCGCACAGAGTCAGGCCTGTCCCTGATCCATCCGGCCCCGAGGCCAGGGCTCTGGTCACTCGGCCCCAGAGGCCGCCGTGGCGCTTCCTGACCCGCCACCCAAGAAAATGAAAACATCCTCAGCTGCCCTGCGTAACGCGGAAACGCACGTCCTCCTGCCAAGATTTGCCACCAAATCACTCTAAATTGGGCAATTAGCATGAATTGTGAAATGAAGAGCAGGAGACGCTCTGACCCCTTGAACTTCTTCCCCACAGAACTCTCTGGCCCTAGTGGAGGATGGGATGGGGGGCAGATAATCCCTTAACCTAAAGGTTCACAGTTGCCACTTCCTGGCGACCCATCTCTACCTGGAGGGTCAAGGTGTCAAAGCTAGGATTCCAGTAAAATGAAAACAAGGCAGACAATGAACTAGGAAAGGTAGGTAAGACGCGCGCCTGGAACACGGATGACCGGGACAATAGCGGGTGACATGATGAGTCGGCAATTCACAGAAGAGATGCGAATGGTTGAGAAGCATAGAGGAAGCAGGGGCGCCTGGGTGGCTCCGTCGGTTAAGCGTCTGGTTTCAGCTCAGGTCATGATCTCACAGTTGGTGAATTCGAGCCCCGAATCAGAATCTGTGCCGACACTGCGGAGCCTGCTTGGGATTCTCTCTGTCCCTTTCTCTCTGCTCCTGCCCCACTCGTGCACCCGGTGTCTATCTCTCAAAATAATAAACATAAAAAAAAAAAAAAAAGCATGGGGAAACAATGTTCAGTCTCACCAGCAAACAAATGAAAGCAAATTAAAACGCTAAGATGTTACTTTTCTCCTAATAGCTTAGCAGAGATAATACAGGGTCCTGGTGAAGATGCAAAGAAATGAGCCCTCCTACTTGTTAGGATGAGCACTGGGTGTTGTATGGAAGCCAACTTGACAATAAATTATATGAAAGAAAGAGAGAGAGAAAGTAAGGAGGAAAGAAAGAAAGAAAGAAAGAAAGAGAGAAAAGAAAGAAAGAAAGAGAAGAAAGGAAGAAAGAAAGAAAAAGGGAAGAAAGAAAGAGAAGAAAGAAAGAAAGAAAAAGGGAAGAAAGAAAGAAAGAAAGAAAGAAAGAAAGAAAAAGGGAAGAAAGAAAGAAAGAAAGAAAGAAAGAAAGAAAGAAAGAAACCCTCCCTACGTGAACACGGGGCATTTCAAGTGCCAGTCGTTCTGAAGGGCAGTCTGGCAGCATGTTCGAGAGGACGTTAAGATGTGGGTAAATTTGACCCAGCAAATGGTTTTTTTTTCAATGTTTATTTATTTTTGAGAGACAGAGAGAGCGTGAGCAGGGGAGGGGCAGAGAGAGAGGGAGACACAGAATCTGAAGCATGCTCCAGGCTCCGAGCTGTCAGCCCAGAGCTCAATGAGGGGCTCGAACTCACGACGGTGAGATCGTGACCGGACCCAAAGTCGGACGCTTAACCCACGGAGCCCCTCAGGCGCCCCCTGACCAGCAAACGTGCTCAGACCGTATCCCAAGGGAATTGGTGAAGCTGTGGGCACAGCTGAATATACGATAGGTGTATTGAGTTTTCACTTATAATATTGAAAAGTCTGGGGGGAAAAAAAAACCCACCCCAAATCTCCAACAATAGACTACCGCTGGTGCAAATGAGAGCACGTCCCTGCGAGGAGATACAATGCTGCGGTTCCAAATCCCGTGGAACCTGTAGCCCCGAGCCTGAGGTCCTCCCTCGAGGGGCGGCTGTCCCTCAAGCTTGTCCCGGACGAGCCTCCTCCTTCCCAAGGCTGTGGCTGCAATGGGCGGGGGCATGCAACGATGCAAGATGGCATTGGGTTCAGGCCTCAGAAGAGCAGGGAACGTGGGCCAGGGCGCTCCGCTGCCATCCCGTTGGAAGCCACGTGTTTTCAAACCGGAGGCTAATTGAATAATTATGTACTCCGTCACCAGCCTTGACCCTGCACTCTGAAGAGGGCACGTGGCCCACCTGAGGGGCCCAGAAGTCTCGATTCCTTGGCACCTACCCGCTGTGCCAAGCCTCAGTGGTTTCCTCTCCACCCGCCCAGGCAGTCAGACCTTGGAAGCCTCGAGGGGTGGCCGATCACAAGGCACAGCGTCCTCCATTCTCCAGAACACTGACCTCTGCCGGGGCTATGCCCTCCTCTAGACCAAGGCCAAAGTTGGAGGGACTCCATGGAGTAGTGAACGCTACACTGGCCTCCTGACCCAAGGCCGCCCCCACGCTGATGCGACTCGCACCCCAGAGCCCCTCCCCTCCCCCCCCCACCCCCGACCCTGGGATCAGGTGGAAACGAGTCTCGGGCAGAAACCACCTCCTCGCTTAGCTCCTTCCCCTGCCCCAGCCGCCTCCCCCACTCTTCTCCTGAGAGCTCCTTTCCAACCAGCCACTCCAACAAGCGTCTGCATTTCAGGATCTGCTTCAGAGAAGGGGGGCTGAGTGAGACCAGCTTTGATTGACCCCCTGGCCATTCCTGAACGTTCCCTCTGAGCCACGCCCCACACCGGAAGCCCCTGCAACGTTCTTGGGATTTCCGCTCCATGGAGAGACCGTCCAAGATGGCCGAAGCGGAAGGAAACCTTAGCCTACATACGGCTCTGCGTTTCCCAGCGTGGGTTCTAAGGAATATCAATCTCACTGCTAGGTGGGAAAGCAAAAGGGATTCTGCCTGCACATAAATTTCAGAAATTCTGGCTGAAAAGTTAAAAGGATCCCTCTGCTACTCTTAGTGTTTCATATTCAAATAGGTTCTGGGACCCCAAGGCAGCATTTCTCAACCTCATTGGGGCCAGATAAGTCTTTGTTGTGGGGACTGCCCTGGGCACGTAGGATGTCAGCAGCATCCCTGGCCCCTCTACTTGTTCAACCCACCCCCTCCCCGCTGTGACAACCAAAAAATGCAGACGTTACCAAATGTCCTCCCCGGGGGGGTTGAGAACCACTGCCTTCGGGGAAAGGTGTTGTCCACCAAGTCCTTTGGTTTTTAACATCTCTCAGAACTACAATTCTGCGGAACACAATCTAGAAACTATTGATCTCCGAAACCAACTTCCATTTCACAGTTGAAGGAGCCAAGGCCTTGAGAGGGGACAGGGCCTACCAGCAAACAACGAGTCAGTAGCAACTCGGAAACTCAAACCCAAGTCCCTTGACCCAAGGCCAATGCAGCTCTGTTTCCCCAGGGGAGTAAAACTCCCCAAGGGCCCTGAAGGGTGGCACAGGCGAGCCCGTGGGAAGGACCCTGCGCTAAAACCTGATGGGGGTCCCATTTGGCCACGCCTTTTCCGTTTTCAGTCTGGCCTCCCTTGCTTCTTTCTAGGTTCTGAAAATTGTCACGCTTGTATGTGTGACCTCCCCCCACCTCCCCCCATCCCAGCTGCACCACCCCCTCCCCCATCCAAGACCCTTCTTTTCAAAAACAGCAAGGCTTTCCTTAACCTACCTTGGAAATTAAGTCCCAGGAAAAGCCGGCATCTAATTCATTTCACATGCTAAATTATTACAATTGAAAGGCAAAATCTCAACTGTGCAGCTTTAAAAACATCTGTGTTTTTCTTTTGACTTTTGGGGATAATTATCCCAGCTCATATTGTGATTGCTAATTACTAAGCTAAACTAACCTGCTGAAGGGCTCTGGGGTGGGGGTGGGGGGGAGGGCAGGGGTTCTTTTCAAAGCATTCTCCCTCAGACCATTAAATCGTCTGAAAATGGAAACAGAAAATGGACCCGGCACCGGGAGCTCTCCCCACGCACTCCAGGGCTGGCCTGATGTGGGACCCTGCAGGAATCTCTCACTGGGGATCCCCAGATCGGGGGCCAGGAGAGGGGCGGGGGATGCCGTGGGGGAGATTTAATTTAATCAGACCGCTAGCTGTGAATTTTTTTTCACGAACAAATAATTAATTTGATGGAGTTTTCCTTTATGCAGAAACCAGGCAAAACCAGGATTCCCAAACCCTGACAAACCATATTTTACATTGAACCAAGAACCAAAGCCAAATATTTATTGCTTTAAAAAACTGACTTAAAGCCAACGAAGACATCATTTAAAAGATGAATAGGGAGTGAATCTTTTCGAACCAAAACCAAGACTTCAGCATGGCATCTCAGTGAAATAAGAACCTTCGTTTACTCAGTTGAGCCTTGTATGAGTCCCCACCACAGAGCAGGGGCTGAGGACACAACGGTAGCAAGACAGGCGTGGTCCCTGCCCTCCCGGAGCTCAGACTCTGGTAGGGGGACTTTAGAGAAGAAAGCAGGTGCTTCTGAGTCAGGCCAAGAAGGGCTCTGATGGGGTAGGACAGGTGTCCTTGATCCTGAGAGGGGCCTCCTGTTCCCGGGCAGAGTGATATGAGGCCCAGCCAGGAGACTGAGTCAGAGGCAGCCCACAGGGCGAAGGGAGGCATGGTAAGATTGCTGTAGACGGAGAGCAGTACACACAAAGGACCCGGGGTGATGGTGCAGGGGCAGCTGAGAGGTGAGCACAGCACAGACCACCGAGGCGCTAGATGATGTCCCAGAGAGCCGGGCCTCTGCCCTGACAGTGCCGGGGAGCCAGCAAAGGCACTAGGCAGAGGCATGACCAGATCGCAGTCCCACTTGGTATCGATTTACTCTCCCGAACGAACTTGCACGGAAACGTGTCGTTCAAGCGCGACGAGCCCCGATTCCCACGGGGCTGTTTGGGCAGGAGGAAGGCCCAGCCCCCTAATGAATCCGTGGGTCTGGGCAGAGGCTGCAGACCCAGAGGGGAGTCTCGCGTGCCGTGGGCAGCTGGGCTCTGAAAGCCACCACCCTCTGAGCAGCCCCCCCGAGCTTCTGCCTCTGCAGCGATCCCCCTCCGCAGGGGTCGAAGGGGCCGCTTGATCTGGGAACCAGCAGGGCTGTTGGTTACACAGCCGCCAGGAGAGAGCATGTACCGCCTGGGAACGTCACACACGTGCCGACGAAGAAATCAAAGCGAGTCAAGGCGGCTTCCAAGAACCCACCCCTCGTCCAACAAGGAAAAGGAATCCTTTGCGTGGCTCAGAAATCAAACTTCTGGAGGAGATGCAAGCGGGAGAGGGAAAGAGGCAAGGTTGCTTCGGTTGATGGGCAGGTGCCCGGAGAGGGAAGGTGGGGGGTTTGCAGAGGCAGCTGCTCAAACGGGAATTTGGGGAAGCACCGTCCTACTGGGTGAGTCTCCCCTTGCGTCATCTTGCACGACCCCAACAAACCCTCGGATGCGTCTTTCTCAACGCGTCTGGAGTCTAACGTGTTCTTGTGTGCTCCCCGTGGGCCGCTGTGCAGGCAAGGGGCTCACGGGGGTCCGGCTACGTTGGAGTTACGTGGACATTTCTCCTTCTGTCCTCACAATAAGCCTTTGAAGTAAGTCTTGTCAGCCCCACAGCTCAGAGAGGGTGGGAAATCGGCTGCGGTTGCCCTGCTGGAGGTCTGGACGGACACCAGCAAGACGGATGGAGGGAAACAGCTTGTCCACTGAGGGATAAGTGCAGCTGTCCGTAAACAAGACCCGTGTGAGCAGCTATGGGGATGAGGACACCACTGGGGGCGGCTCTGTTGGCTTCCCGGCCGGAGGGCGGGAAAGGCGATACCGGAAGGCAGCCGAGGCCTCACGGCCCAGAAGGGATGAGAGCGAGTCGGAAGAAGGAGCAGAGGGGGCTTCCCGGGCCCACCCCTGGAATCACGAGCTCAGGCCCTGGGGGAGGCCTCACAGCCTGGCGACAGACCCTCCCAGGAACCCACGACCCCAGAGCTGCCCTCAGCCCCCAACGCCGAGGGCTTCCCTCTCCTGACAGGCTGGTGGCTCCGTGGGACGACATGGCTGCCGTTCTATGAAACCTTTGGGACCTTTCTGGGACACACTGGGACCTTTCTCCCATGACTGGTCTCTGAGCAGAGGAAACCAGATGTCAGCCGGGAAGGAACGCACCAGGGCCCGGCCTGGCTTTCCCCAGGGCAGTGAGTGTCCTGCACTGGGCGCTGTGACTCGCCCGCCTTTCCTTGTGCGGAGGCTGACGGACTCTGACTTGGGGAGACAGCCCCCCACCCCGCGAGATCCTGCCTCGGCGGGGCTGTCAGTCAAGGGTGGTCAGGTGACCTGAGCCGGGGCCCTCGGAACTTTCTCCCCGGATTTGGGAGCCCAGGGCACAGTTCCCACTCTGCCATCCCCTCTGCAAGCCACCTGGTATCCTTCCAGAACATTCCTTCTCTGCTTATACCAGTCTGAGTGTCTCTTGCTTGCCGTGGAGGAAGCTGACTGGCCTCTCGAGGCACCCTGAGGTCCAGGCAGCGGGATCACAAACCGGGGCACTCACTTCGGGAAGGCTCAGAAAGTCCCTCACAAAGCCTCTCAGTCCGAACCGCTCTGCCCGAAGGAGAGGAAACCCAAAAGAAGCGGGGTGAAGGCAGAAGACGAGGGGTAGGTGGGGACCCATTTAGTGTCCACCTGGACACAGCACGGCACCACCCGGTCCCTGCGAGGGCCGCACCGTGACCCCCGGAGAGGGGCCTCCAGGCCCCCTGCTAGTCAGAGGCCAAGCCACATTTAAGCCCAGTCCTGACCCTGCTCTGCCCACTGCCCTGAACCCCTAACACCTAGAGAGACCCCCCACACACACACACACCATGAGTTGGATTCAGCCCTCCGTGTGTTCAGCATTGCTCACGGAGGTTCCAGTTGCCGGGCCGGGGATGAGCGGCAGAAGGCAGAAGGAACAAGGGGCCAGCAGTCAGTGCCTGCCCCTCCCCGTGCTGCGGGAATTCTCCCACCTAACCCTCCCCACAGCGAGGGCAGAATTACAGTCTCTACCTGAGACTCGGGGCATCACCATCACCTGCCTGAGCTCGCCCCCCTGGGCCATGGCAACACCAGGATTCAACTCCAAAGGCACCACCTCCTTCCCGGTACAGGACAGGTGCCCTCTGGTGTGCCCAGCGCAGAAGGAGTGTGCCAAGTGCAGTGGTAGTTCGGAAGAGGAGCCATCCGACCGGTCAGGGAAGGCTTCCCGGAGGAGGGAGCACCGGTGGATGGGAAGGAATCTCAACAGCCGCATCCAGGCAGGGGATGGGAATTACAGGCTGAGGGTAGAGCCCGGGCAAAGCAGCTGGCCACCCACCCCCGCCCCGGGGACACACGGACACACGCACATGAACACACACTCACGTGCTCACATCTACTCACACTTCCATGCACTCTCACAACCCTGGCGGTGGCAGGGGGCCTGCTCCCTGACCTCACAGAGGGAGACGCCCTCAGGGAGGGGCCCGCGTCACGGCCGCCACAGCCAGGGACACCCAGGGGGACCTGCGCTCCGGGTAAACGGCCAGCCCGCTGGCGGGAAGGGCGACCACAGAGCATCTGCGCCTGTGCCTGGAGGAGCCCGAAGACACATGTGGTCCCTCCGCTCTGACCAGTGTCTGCTTCTTTCCCTTTGTCTCCTCCTGAGGTTTAATTTCCGGAGGGATCCCAAAAGAGCCCGTCTCGCCCCTGCTCCCGGGGGGCCTGGGAGGGCAGCAGGCAGGGGCCCTCTCTCCCCTCCATAGTGTCGGGGTGGGTGCCCTCCCGGCGGCCCTGGCCTCACCCCCAGACCCCGTCACGTTGCCCCGGATTCCTTTTCTCACACTTCGGCATTCCAGACACTTCCCTGACAGCCTACTCCCCTGGCACCAGGCTGGCTTGTTTGCTGTGGGATTTTTGATACGGGTTAAAACCCAAATGTCCGACTCAGCAGTCTGAAAACCTTGACAGATGGAAGAAATGTTTGGTCAACACTTTATTTCTGTACAGGGGGAGGGAAAAACCCAGGCCTACGTTTAATTCCTTCCGTCCCAGGTATCTGCTGGGCGGGACTGAGTCACAGATGCCTGGCGGGCTTGACAAAAGGTCCCAGTGTCACGTGTGCTTAGATTTGAGCCCCTTCGCTACAAACCTCAGCCCCTTGGGGAATGCCCATCCCTACTCGCTGTATCAGAAGTGAGAGTCACCCATTTTACGGAAGAGGAGATTGAGGCTGGAGGGATGGGGTGGCAGCTTGAATAACACAGGGAGGGGTTCAAAGTCGGCCTGCCTGACTGGGTCCCCCGCTCTGCCCCACCGCACTGCCCCCCCGGCCCAACCCAGGCTCCCCGCTCAGGCAGGAGTGCTGGCCT
>NW_026060187.1:0-20198 GCF_023721935.1 Panthera uncia | reverse complement strand
TTTTTTTTTTTTTTTTTACATTTTTTTAATTTTATTTTTGAGACAGAGAGAGAGCATGAACAGGGGAGGGTCAGAGAAAGAGGGAGACACAGAATCTGAAACAGGCTCCAGGCTCTGAGCTGTCAGCACAGAGCCCGACGCAGGGCTTGAACCCACAGACCGCGAGATCATGACCTGAGCCGAAGTTGGATGCTCAACCGACTGAGCCACCCAGGCGCCCCAAAATATTAACTCTTTTGATCCATTAACATTTATTTAGGTCTTCTGTAATTTCTCACATCAATGTTTTGTATTATTGAGATGAGTCCTTTTACAACTTTTGTCAAATTTCAAATCCCAACGTAAGTATTACCATTTTTTATGATACTGTAAATAATTTTTACAATTTCAATTTCTGTTAATATATGGGAATATAATTGAAGGGGAGGTGGGTGGGTGGATGGGTTAAATAGGTGATGGGGATTAAGGAATGCAGTTGTGAAAACAGGTGTTGTATGTAAGTGATGATTCACTAAATTGTACACCTGAAACTAATATTACAATTTATGTTCACTATATGGAATTTAAATAAAAATTTAAAAAAGAAAAAAAATAGTTCTAATAGCTTTTGTACATTCCATGTGAAGTTCTGCAGATAGCCACGTTGTCTGTTTTAGGAAGAAAGCTTTTCTTCTTCCAACTTGGGTCCAATGAGTGGGGGGCCCCCTGCAATTAACAATAGATTAACAGGAGGGTGGTGCCTGGGTGTCTAGGTCAGTTAAGCATCCAACTTCAGTTCAAGTCATGATCTCACGGTTTGTGAGTTCCAGCCCCAGCTTCAGGCTCCCTGCCGACAGCTCAGAACCAGGAGCTTGCTTCGGATTCTGTGTCTCCCTCTCTCTCTGTGCCCCTTCTCCACTCATGCTCTGTCTCTCTCTCAAAAATATATAAACATTAAATTTTTTTTAATAGATTAACAGGAGGAAAAATAAGGCTTGTTTTCATGTGTTGTCTGTACACGCGGAAGTACTTAGTAGTGCGTAATTCACTAAACAGCTAGAGATGAAAGGTTCATATACCAAACCTAATGAAGTAGGGCGGGAAGTTTGGGGCTTTATAGAAAGTTCTACTGGGCTTTGTGATGCTCATGGGAATTGGGGCAGTCTGTTTCCCTGGCAGCTGAATTCTTAGGAAACTCCCTCAAAGGAGTGCTTAATGGCGGCTGTATTTTCTGGAGGCTCTGTTTTCAGGTAAGGAGAGTTCAGATAAGATTTGTTCCTGCGTCTTCTTTAGCTTGAATGTTTTCACTTTAATCTTTATACCAATTCTGGGCATCCAAGTGGGTCCCCACATCTGCAAATCAAGGCAGCATTGCTTCCCGCTTTTCAGTCTGGGTGTGTTTGCTTTCTTTTTCCTGCCTGCTTACACCGGCCAGAGCCCAGTCCATTGGTTCTCCATCAAGGGGCAGTTTTGTCCCAGGGAGACATTTTTGGCTGTCACGATTCGGGAGGGGGGATTACTACCAGCATCTAATGGGTAGAGATCAGGGATGCTGCTAAATACCTTCTAGTGCACAGGACAGCCTCCAAACCAAAGAATTACCCAGGCGAAAATGTCAATGTTGCCAAGGTTGAGAAACCCTACTCCCAGCAGAATGTTGGATGGAAGTGGTAAGAGCCATCTTCCTTGTCTGGTTCTGCATTTCAGGGAGAAGCATCTGGTCCCTCAATATTAGCTGTGACATTAGCTGTGGGTCTTTCACAGATGCCCTTTACAAGGTTGAGGAAGTTCCTTTGGCTTCCTACTTTGCAGGAGTTGTCCATTTTTTAATTTGGGAATTTTTGGAACCAGGATGTTTGATTTTGTTAAGTGTGTGTGTTTTTAATCTACTGAGATAGATAATCATATGGGTTTTTTTCTAGTTTGTGAGCAGTGAGCTACACTGACTGATTTTTGAATGTTGAAATAACCTTGCATTTCTAGGATAAACCCTCCTTAATCACGATGTCTTATATCTTTAATATATTGTCTGCTCTGTTTTGGTCAACTCTGTTTAGAATTTTGTACATGCCTTTTGCTCTGTTTCTGACAGATCTGGGTCCTTGGTTTTCTTGGAGCAGGATTCTCACACAGAATGTGGTGACACTGAGGCTTTTCTTTCCAGGAAGCAGCTTTTATTCTTTTGGGTTTGTACCCAAAGAACTGAGTCCCGAACATCCCGTAGCATAGTTTTTTTTATACATTTTCTCTTTCTTTGTCTCCCATATATGGTAACACACACAAACATGTAGTCTGATTAAGTAGTCTCAGTTTACAAGGTCATGAGGGATGTTGTCACGTAGGCACATAGCCAGGTTACCTTGAAGTTTTGTTTTTTTTTTTTTTTTTTTTCTTTTCTCTCTTTTTCTTTTCTCCTTAGGGAGGGGACCCTACCACATTCTTGTAATGGAAACTTGGATATACAGGAAGGAAAAAAACCCAAAAAGTGTTAAAATGTGGGGTAAATTTAAATGAATGTTGATTGTACAAATAAAAAAGAACATAAACGTTGATTATATAAACCATCAATAATAGTCTTCTGACGTTAAAATACAGTGTGTATTTTAAAATACAACACTGTATGTTAAAATACAGTGTGCAATGATGCCTGACAGTAGTGATGTATCCGTCAGGAAGCTCAGATAGTGAAAGTACTCTCAGGCCCTTTCATTTTACAAGAAGTGAAAGTACTCATTTTTATTACAGTGTGATAAGGCAGGGATGTCTTTGCAATCTCTAGGGAAATCAATAAGAAATTAAATATTGTATAACTATCAAAATAATAAAAGAGGAAATGAAATAATAAAACATAATCCATACCAAAAAAAAGGAAAAAAACATGTAGCAAGCAGGAAAATGCTCATAAGACACGGTAGATTTAAATCCAAATTTGTCAATAATTAAGAAAGGACTCATACCTGATGGAAACACTCAAGAGAATAGATTTTTTTATTTTTTTTTAGTATATATGCATACAACCAAAGCCAAGATCTTACTCAATGGGGAAATACCACAGGCATTTCTACTAGATTCAAAAGAAGGCAAAAATGCCCTCTGTGTACACAATTATCCCACGTTATACGGTGGACATATTAGCTACTCTAGTTAGACAGAGACGTCAATAAGTGGCTAAAAATTTTAAAAATAAAACTTTTTATTGCAGAGGAAATAATAGTACACCTGGAAAACCCTTGGAATCACTGATAAAACTAAAATAATAAATTCAGCAAAGATCCAGAAATAAAATAACATACAGTTAGAGGCTGCACAGGTAGAGAAAACTCCATGGGCAAAAACAAAAATAAAGAATAAACTTTAGAGGAAAATGTGCAAAACCTATATGAGAATAACTTCACAACACTCCTGTAAAACACAATAGTGGCTTTGAACAAATGAAGAGACATCCCTTGTTCTTAGATTGAGTGCTTAACATCATAATGATGTCTGCTCTAACTGAACGCAATCCCAATTAAAAAATATCAGTAAAGGTTTTGATGGAGCTGGACAAGTTGATGCAAAAACCCACGTGGAAAAGCAAATATATCAGACTAGGAAGTCCCTGGAAAAGAAAAGCTACAAAGGGACCAACACAGCAGACATAGCTGTCATTAAAACTGTGGTCCTGGCACATGACCAGACAAACGGGCCAGTGGTGAGGGTCCAGAAACACACCCAAGTTCATGTGGACATTTGCTATATTGTTAAGGTAGTGTTGCAAATCACTGCATCAAAGATAAATTTTTGGTGTCATCGGGAAAAATATATATAAAATTAAGTCAATATTTCCTACCGTACGGAAAACTAAACCTAAAATGGATTGGGGATCTGAATGTAAAAAAAAATGTAAACACAAGAATACACTATTCACATGGGTGAAGGGTGGAGTGGTGAATTCCAGTATAATCTGGGTGTAGGGAAAAAGCTTTGTAACTGTAGCTCAAACGAAACCAGATGCAGCAGAAGAATGGTTAAAAACAGAAAGCAACATACCATGAACAAATGCAAAAGGCAAGGACAGAGATCGGAATCAGAGAGATTTGAAAGTACTGTGAAGGATGGGAGGAGGGGAGGGGCCAAGAAACTCAGCAGCCTGGAGGGGCTGGAAAAGGTCAGGAAACAAACCCTGCCCCAGAGCACAGTCCGTAGGCACTGTGACTCAGTCCAGTGAGACTCACCACAGACTTCTCATTTCCAGAACAGCAAGGTAATAAATTTACTTGTTTGAAACAAACAAACAAAAAAAGTTGGGGGAGGGAGGAGGCAACTGAAAAACTGGAAAAACATAATATTTCTAGCATATTTTTTAAAAACTCTTAAAAGCTTAAGAAGAAAGACCAAATATTATATAGAAAAATGGGCCAAGGTGGGGGTGCCTGGGTGGCTCAGTCGGTTGGGCGTCCGACTTCAGCTCAGGTTATGATCTCATGGTCTGTGAGTTCGAGCCCCGCGTCGGGCTCTGTGCTGACAGCTCAGAGCCTGGAGCCCGTTTCGGATTCTGTTTTTCCCTCTCTCTCTGCCCCTCCCCTGTTCATGCTCTGTCTCTCTCTGTCTCAAAAATAAATAAACATTAAAAAAAATTAAAAAAAAAAAAAAGAAAAGAAAAATGGGCCAAGGAAGAGATTGCCACCCTTACTCATAACTAGAGAAATGTAATCTAAAACTACAGGGAGGTGTCATTTTCCCTTCAAATTGTCAAAAACAGGGGCGCCTGGGTGGCTCAGTCGGTTAGGCCTCCAACTTTGGCTTAGGTCATGATCTCGCAGTTTGTGAATTCGAGCCCTGCGTCAGGCTCCGTGCTGACAGTGTGGAGCCTGCTTGGGATTCTCTCCCTCTCTCTTTTTCCCACACTTGCGCTCACATCTGCACACACACTCTCTGTCTCTCAAAATAATAAGTAACCTTAAAAAAAAAAAAAAAAAACAGAAAAGCTAGACAATAGGTTCTATTGGAAATTCCATGGGTAAATAATACTATACACACTAATGGAAATCAAGATTTTTTACAACTTTTTGGAGGGGAGTTTGGTAATGTCTAACAAAGGTACACATGCTTCTACTTTCTGACCCATCAATTTTACTTCTAGGAATTTGAAGATATTCTTCTGCAATGTGAAACGCACATACACAATCCTATCACTGCAGCATTGTTTGTAACTGCAAAATATTTGAAACTGTTTAACTGCTCTCTGTGGAAGAGTAGTTGAGTAAATTACGTTCTATCTACACAATGCAACACTGCATCTGTGAATAAAAAACAAAAAAGAACGAAGAAGATTCCTATGAGCTGATACGGAACGATTTGCAGGTTATATCATTAAGTGACAAAAAGCAAGTATAAAAGCACATTCATAGTATGTGTTATGGGTTGACTTGTGTCCTCCCAAAGTTCCTAGGTTGAAGTCCTAACCCCCAGAACTGCAGAACATGACCGTATTTGGAAATACTCATTGCAGCTACATTTGGTTAAGATAAAGTCATACTATGGGCGCCTGGGTTGGCTCAGTCCTTTAAGCATCCGACTCCAGCTCAGGTCATGCTTTCACAGTTCACGGGTTCAAGCCCCACATCAGGCTCTGTACTGACACCTTGGAACCTGCTTGGGATTCTCTTCCTCCCTCTCTATCTGCCCCTCCCTGCTCTCTCTCTCTCTCTCTCAAAAATAGTTAAATATTAAAAAAAGATGAAGTCATACTAGAGTAAGGCGTGTCCTAAAAAATGAGGAAATTTAGACTGAGGTGCACATAGAAGAATGCTGTGTGAAGACTGGAACTCTGTGGCCACAAGCCAGGGAGCCACCAGGAGCTGGGAGAGAGGCCTGAATCATATCCTTCCCTAGTGCCTTCATAGGGAGTGTAGCCCTCCACCACCTTGACCTGGACTTCTTAGCCTCAAGATCTGTGAGACAAAAAGTGTCCATTTTTCAAGCCACTTGGTTTATGGTGCTTTGTTATGACAACTTTGGGAAACTAATCCAGTATGCTGCCTTTCATGTAAAAAGCAAAAAGAGGGGTGCCCGGGTGGCTCAGTCAGTTAAGTGTCTGACTTTGGCTCAGGTCATGATCTCATGGTTTGTGAGTTTGAGCCCCGCATCTGGCTCTGTGTGGACTGGTTGGAGCCTGGAGCCTGCTTTGGATTCTGTGTCTCCCTCTCTCTCTGCCCCTCCCCTAACTCGTGCTCTGTGTCTCTCTCAAAAATAAATAAAAATTTAAAAAAAAGTTTAGATAAATGTGAATCCCTTACTTTGGATTATTGTACTGTGGAAATACACACTAAAGGGTTTAGGGTAAAGGAATGTCACGTTTACAACTTCCTGTCACATTTTTCAGGGAAAAAACCCAGGCACACACATATCCATTCATATAGGTAGAGAAGAAATGATAAATGTGGTAAATGTTAACATTTCGGGAATCTGGGAATGGCTAGTAGGAATTCTTTGTACTATTTTTGTACTTTTTTATAAGCCTGAAATTCTTATTTTTTAATTTTTTTAATGTTTACTTATTTTTGAGAGAGAGTGCGCACTTGCGTGCCCAGTGGGGGAGGGGCAGAGAGAGGGAGGGAGGGAGGGAGGGAGAGAGAGAGAGAGAGAATCCCAAGCAGGCTCTGGGCTGATAGGGTGGAGCCTGACGCAGGGGCTCGATCTCATGAACTCTGAGATCATGACCTGAGCTGAAATCAAGATGCTTCACTGACTGATCCACCCAGGTGCCCCTAAGCCTGAAATTCTTTAAAACATAAAAAGGTTACAACAATTGTGGCAGGAAAAGTAGCTGACTGGGCTAGACTGTGCTCGCCCCCATGGTCCTAATCCCTCAAGGGAAAAGACAAGTACTGGCCTCGAGTAAGTGGTGGCCTCGACCTGCCCAGTGTGGTTCCAAGCAGCTAGACTATTCTTGCTTAGCAAATAAGGGATCTGAAAATACTCAAGCAAGGAATCAACGTAATCATTTAATATAGCTAACCCTATCATTCGAAAAGCAGGAGTATGTGGGTGGTTCAGTCATTTGCATGTCTGACTCTTGATATCCGTTCAGGTCATGATCTCTCAGTCGGGAGATCAAGCTGCTCATCGGATTCTGTGCTGAGCCCAGAGTCTGCTTGGGATTCTCTCTCCCTCTCTCTCTACGCCACCCAGCTTGTGCTCTCTTTCACAATAAATAAATAAACATTAAAAAAAAAAAAAAGGATAAGTAGCTACGCTATACCATTGACGATCATTTGTGCAGAGTTCAGGATTATTTTAGTATAGAATTAAAAGGTCTAGAAAAATACTGACTTAAAATACTATATCAAAAAAAAAAAAAACACAAAAAACCCCTACTCCTTATATGAACCATAAACTGAAAAGATATTTACTCTATCCAGGGAAGAGTCTCAAGTGTAGAGGTGTTTTGATTTAGCACACTATTTCAAGGGCAGCCTCAGAGCTGTCACAAAAGCCTTGTTCAAATAAATACATAAATAAAAGGCTTAAGCCAGCAACCCATCCCTGACACACAGAAAAATACTGAAGTTAACCGATGTCATCATCCAATCCAGCGCTATTTGTTTTTCAGATTAGAGAAATAAATTTGAATCAGCCTTAGAACTCAGGTCTTCTGACACATTCGAAAGAAAACCACAGCCCCAAAAGGAGTCACTTGGGTTAAGACCCCAAATCAGTAGTCCAAGCCTTAACATCTAACCTAACTGCGGTTCCAAACCTTGGAAATGTAACCTTCAACCAGTCCACAGAACTTCCTGGTCATTTGTTGGACAGGACGTTTGTTGGTGTTAGGACCTTAAAGGAAAGGGAGAGACCCCTTTGCTCCCCTTAGGAGGGCAACTTTGCCTAAACAGTGCAGTCTATGCTAATACATTCTTTTCTTCCCTTTTTTATGCCCTCTCTCTGCCTTTGAAAACCTTTCTTTTGTTTAGCTCCCCGGACCCCCCTTTCTAGTTAGTAGAAGGAATGCTGTCTCATTCATGAATTGTTTAATAAAGCTAATTAGACCTGCAAATTTACTCAGTTATCTTTTTTTTTTTTTTTTTTTTTTTAAAAAAGATGACAGTTGTGGTGTTCTCAGGTTTTTAATTCTCATTTCTCTCCGCAGGTATTTATTGAGCATCTTGTCTTTACCAGGAATTGCATAAGGCTTTAAGCCTATGGTAATGAGCCTCTTGCTGGATTCACTACCTCTTCTTATCAGAGGGAGAATCTAGCATCGAAGCTGAGGACTGCACATCGAATTATCAAGGACAAAGTTAATTAAAACTAACACGCTCCAAGAAACGTGACCTCTGTACGCATATGCTCTACTCTTATTTTTCTGCCACTGCGTTTCTATTCAGCATTTTTAATAAAATAATATAATCTAAAGAAAAGATCTGCTGAAGTCTAAAACAAGTTGTCTGTGCTTCTTCATTCTACTCTCCGCAGAAGGATAAACGATGAAAGCCACTTTTCTCTGCCAACAATAAAAGGGGTATATACTAGAAAGCCCTTTTATACACACTGAGGACAAAGGAAGAGTGGAAAATATTGACTTTTGTGGGATTCACACTTTAGCTCAGCTCAGCAGGTTTCTTCCAGACAACCTGACAATGCCTGGACATGAATCGAGACGTGCGCATCTCCGGGAAGTCCGGGCTGCAGAGTCGGATAAAAGGCCTCGTGCTTCAGAAGGGAACCCTGGTTCCCCAGAGTCTCAAGTTCCCTCTGGAATGTTCCGTGCTCAACAGCACGGCATAAACATTTAGGGCAGAATCGGGTCTGGGTTTCCTAGGAGTTCATGAATTTCAAAGGCCAAGTGGAAACCACTGAGTTACAGTTCCCTCTGTGGGGTCCTACAAAACCAAAAAAAAAGGACAGTGGGGAGAAACTTGACTAGCCCACATAAATCTAATAGAAAACTATAATTTTCTAGGGAAAACAGAACTCAAATTATTAATAGTAGAAGAAATATGGCATTTTCTTGAACAATAATAGCAAAATACCTCCTTTCAAACTTAAAATTTTTAAAAATAAACGTTTCACAGGTTTTTTTTTTTTTCTTTCAAATTTTTATTTAAAGTCAGGGCACCTGGGTGGCTCCATTGGTTAAGCGTCCGACTTCGGCTCAGGTCATGCTCTCAGGGCTTCTGTGTTCAAAACCCATGTCGGGCTCTGTGCTGACAGCTCAGAGCCTGGAGCCTGCTTCAGATTCTGTGTTCTGTCTCTCTCTTCCCCTGTTTCCCCTCCCCCAAAAAATACACATTTAAAAAAATATAAAAAATAAAGTTATGGATTTCCTAGGAGGCAAGTTTTACCTAGACTGAGCATTTATTTAAGTGCCAAGATACACACACACACTATCTTCCTTCCTACCAAGATCTACACAGAACTCAAGCAGAAAGCCGGAAACCACTGCCCTTTTGTGTGTTGATCAGATGAAAAATTGTAGGACAGACCGCCGGGGAATACCTCCGTGTAGCTGCTAGTTCTTTTTATAGTCCTTTGAGTTACTTACGCAAGTAATCGTAAAATGAAAAGTATAAATTAGTTCTCCCCACCCTTATTGTTTTGACTACGTTAGCATCGACCTCTTTCTTCATTTATTCAACGGGTATTTATTTCCCGTGTCCAGTACTCCAGGCACGATGGAAAGATGTAAAGTGCAGCAGTGAACCAAACAGATGTATAAAAGGGAGAACACACGGTTAGGGAGCAGGTTGTTCAGAATTTTCTGTAGCCTGAAGAGTCCCTCCACACTCTTATTCTGGCTTAAAACTAAACAGCCTCCAATCTTTTCTGGAAGCAGAGAGATAAACACAGAAAGTGCCCAATGTGGGAAAATGCTCATAATATACTGTTAAACTGAAGAAAGTGGGGCAGCAAATGACGTATGATATGGCCTCAGAGTTGTTAAAGACGCTCTACTCCAGGTGATGTATTCAAGCCAGGACCCATTGGTACAGCAACACTGGTCCCTGAATACTGGAATACATCTGGATCATTTGGAAAGTAGCTGTTGTCTTGAGGCACCCTGGGGTTTGTCGCTCTCCCCTCTCTCCCCACCACTGCTCCCCACCTTGCCGCCTTGCTTCCCTGGCCCAGCTGGCCTGAAGATCTGCTCTAGACCCCAGCTGAACTCCATTCTCATTGGCTGCTGCCTATGCTATACTGGCCGTTAAATATTTCATATATATATATATATATATAGCGCCTGTTTGTATGCAGAAATAAGATTTTTTTATAAATTAAAAAAAAATTAATGTTTATTTATTTTTGAGAGAGAGAGAGAGACAGAGTGCAAGCAGGGGAGGGGCAGAGAGAGAGGGAGACACAGAATCTGAATTAAGCTCCAGGCTCTGAGCTGTCAGCACAGAGCCCAGTGTGGGACTTGAACTCATGAACCATGAGATCATGACCTGAGCCAAAGTTGGCTGCTTAACCGACTGAGCCACCCAGGTGCCCCACAAATAAGATTTTTCTAATGCCCAAGCTGACAGCAATTATTCATGTTTCCTAAGACACCCCTTGGCCAATGACTGCCTCTTGGGTAGGGGAGGTTGAATGCCAAAGTCATGCTCCCTTGTTTTGAGGCAATTCGGAGAATCACAGAACAGTTTCCACTTAAGAGCTCTCTACAGAGTTGGGCTGAACTAGGCTTCACCTGCGCATCCTGGCTTAGCTCCCTTCCCGATCCTGCCTCCTTCCTTCCCTGCTCCTACCGTGTATTGCTGTGTGACAATCTCCGATCTCCGTGACTCAAAACAACAATTTACTATGACATCTGATGGTTTTCACAGTGGACTGGGCTCAGCCTCATCATTCTTATTGGGTTTCTCTAACGCAGTTACCCTCATATGGTGGCTGGGGCTGAATTCATCAGAACCGCTTGAAGGATTGTCCACTCACACGACTGGCATCTAAGCTTCAATGGGCTCTGGTCTGGCATCTCTTTCCCCACTCAGCCACTCCATGTGGCTGGCTTAGGGCCCTCTCAAAGGTAGTTGGTCTTCTTGTCCCCTAGAGCAGGTGTTCTAACCCGCCCTGGGGCAGAAGCTACAAGGTATCTTTTGACCTAGTCTCAGAAGACACATAGTGTCACTGCCACCACATTTTACTGGCCAGCAATGACTCACAGGGCCAGCCCAGATTCAAGAGGAGAACGGCACAGGGGTGTGGACACCTGATGGGGAAAGAGTGGGGTCTGAAATTTGGGATGGCAATGTCTGAGTAGATGAATGCTCTGGGCCTGTGTCCAGAACTGTGTAGGGTCTGGAATTTTATTTTAATTTTTGCAAGTTAGCCTCAACTGTTTCATTGGTGCTGGGAGAAGACTCTTGGGTCAGAAACATAGGACTTTATTAGTCACTACAAAAGCACCAGCCAAAGCTCCTCTTTGGTTGGGGACCAGCTCCACATGCTCTTTGATTCCACGGCAGGGATGCAAAGGATCCATGATGGGTGGTCTGCACATGTAGTAGGTTGGGTGTTAAGAGAGGAACACCGAGGGGCACCTGTGTGGCTTGGTCGGTTAAGCGTCCGACTTTGGCTCAGGTCATGATCTCACGGTCCGTGAGTTCGAGCCCCGCGTCGGGCTCTGTGCTGACCGCTCAGAGCCTGGAGCCTGTTTCGGATTCTGTGTCTCCCTCTCTCTCTGCCCCTCCCCTGTTCATGCTCTGTCTCTCTCTGTCTCAAAAATAAATAAACGTTAAAAAAAATAATTAAAAAAAAAAAAAAGAGAGGAACACCGAGTAATTGTGATAGTTCTCCAGTAATCTAATATTCTGCTTGCTCTATCGGGTCCTGAGAAGGGTATATGCAAATCTCCAACCCCGGTTGTTAATTTATTTTTCCTTTAGTTTTGTGAATTGTTGCTTTGAGTGTTTTGAAGCATATATGCTCATGGAAAATTATCCATTCTATTTGAAGTCTTCAGTTGGTTAACCCCTATTGACTTATATCCTGTGCAAAATAAGCCTGGCCAAGATCCTACCGATGTTCTGGCACAAGTTGTCCCAAATGATCAGGTAGCAGCCATAGTTTACAGTTTCGCATAACTCTTCCTGTGCCCCTATTTGGAAACATCCTCCCTCTGGAAGCCAAGACCTCTAGACCCATCGAACCTGGAACCGTGTGGGATGGAAAGAACACACAGATTCCCTAGCACATCCCTGGGAGTGGTGGTGAACAAGGCCACTCCTGCTTTGACCCCTTGGTCCTCAAAGCCATGTATGCTGTCAAAACATAGCCTTGCGGGGGACATGTGCCACAACAAAGCCATTAATTCAAGATGTATGGTGCATCCTAAAAATGGTGACTGTGGCGGCCACAGGAATGTGCTTCACAAGCCTTCGCTCACATAGAGCATAACTGACCAAGAGCTCTAGCTGCTGACGTCTGGAATCCACCAGCACATCTACAGCAGGACATGCCCGTAGCCCGTGACTCCTGCCAGGGACTCCACATGGCAACAAAAATTCCCACGACACTGAGCCAACCACTAGCGAAGGAGAAAAATCACAATGCTGCAGTACTTGTTCTGTTAAGTATATACTTGTGCACACATGCAAAAGATACTTTTGTAGATACCATGTCTCGAGACGGATTTGCAGATTTCTAATTTAATGCAAGGGTCAAGAAATAGGAAAATAATGAGAAACCATCTAAACGACCGTGAATGGGACATCTATTAAATCAAGTGTAGTTTGTACAGGATGGAAACTATCCAGCAGTAGGAATGAAAACACAAAACAAGACATAACATTTTAATGTTGATGCTAAAAGTTGCACAGTGTTACATATCCATGAAACAATATTTAATGCTATATTTGAGACTTTCTTGGGTGTTCCTTTAATACCACGAAAGAAGATATATTCTCAATTAAGTTAAGGTTGTTGACTATGTTGTAAGTAAAACTATTCTTATCACTTTTTGGTCTGCTTAAGCTCTTCATTTCGGATACAGATGAGTTAAATTCTCCCACTATGTTTTCTTTTAATAATTCTGTCAGTGTTTGCTTTATATATTTCCCCAACTCATTCCTTATGAGTAGAGTCTTCAATCTATATATCATCAGTTTTATTTTAATTTCTATGATTATATTTTTATTCCTAAAATTTCAGCGTGTTTTATATACATTTTTTTAAAATTTGGAATAATTAAAGATGTACAGAGAAATTGCAGACATAATATAGAGTTCACAAACACCCTCCACCCAGTTTCCCCTACTGGGATGTCTTCTAGAAGTGGGGTAAGTTTATCCAAACTAAGAAATTAGGGGTGCCTGGGTGACTCAGTTGGTTAAGTGTCTGACTCTTGGTTTCAGCTCAGGTTATGATCTCACAGCTCATGGGTTTGAGCCCCACGTGAAGCTCTGCACTGATATTGCGGAGCCTGCTTGGGAGGCTCCCCCTCTCGCTGCCCTTCCTTGGTGCTCTCTCTCTTTCTCTCTCTCAAAATGAATAAATAAACTTAAAAAGAAAACTAAGTAATTAACATTGGTTCATTGCTATTAACTGACCTCATGACCTCATTTGGATTCCAATAGCTTTCCCCCTAGTGTCCTTCTGTGCCAGGATCCCATTTAGGACAACACACTGCCATGACTTATCACGTCTCATGGGCCCTGCCTGTTATCGAAGGTTCCTCATCCTCCCCTACTTTTCCATGATCTTGACAGTTTTGAGGCATACTAACTAGGTATTTTGTAGAATATTCCTCAACTTGAGGTTGTCTGAGGTCTTTCTCATGATTGGACTGGTGTTTTAAGTTTTGGGGAAGAATACCACAGGGTTCGTTCAAAAATGGGTTAATTTGTACTGTTTATTATAGTATATTCTGATTATTCCTTATAGAACTTGTTTCCTCCTAGGTTTATTGCTTTAAAAAAAAAAACAGTAAACTACTTCTTTTCCTTAAAAAATTATTTGCCCACATTCTTGGAGACCTCTAATAAAGTGTGTGCCCCAGGGTCTGTATTTACTTTTGTTAAGTGCCTGGGTGTACCATCACCCTCAGAGAACTTTAAATAAATGCATAGGTTGCTGTGTTTTGGAGCGCCCATGTAATGCAGATTTGCAAAGAAATCTGTGTGGTTATAGCTTCTCAGAGACAGATTTCTGTTTTCCAGACGGATTTATTTTAAGCTCAGGTAATGATCCTTGGAGTGCCCTAAAGTGTGAGGTGAGGTAAATTCACTTTGGGTAGAATGCTATGAGGTTTCGATTTTATGGGATGGGACAGAATCTCTTATTAAAGTCCCTACTTTGGATCAGGCCAGGTACACTGACACTCAAGGACCAGATCCATGCAGTAAATGATATTGGTGGAAGCTTCCAGATGCCGCCTACATGGATTTCTCTCTCTTGGGTTCTCACCAAGTTTCCAGCTCCTCACAGGGTTGTTTTAAGGTTTTGGACTGCATTTTCAGTCCCTCTTCACCAGGATGGTTGGCCTACATTGGAAATAGAATAAGTTATTATAATTACTCTGTTGTTCATAAATAGCAAGTAATTAAAGATATAGTGATTATTCCAGCCTAAAACTGTATCCAGGTATTTTGTTTTAGCTTGAAACCATATCCAAGTGTCTAATTTCATTGGAAACAGGATGGGACTACTCCAGGAAATTCAGACTCATTTTAGGATCTGGATTAAACACAATGCCACATCTAGAAAAACATGAGCATAGCCAGCACACTAGGGGTGGGGAGGGTGTCCCAGACAGACCAGGCTTGGCCACTCACTGATGACAAAATCCAGAGGCAGAGAGACAAGGGTGGTGGAACAAGAAAGGAATTTATTTCAGTGAGGACAACACTGGAAAGATGGCCAACTAGCATCTGAAAGACTGTCTCCAAGATGCTGAAAATACTTGAAAGTTTATGTAAGGAAAGTGTGGGGCAAAGGTGGGTGGGTACATGCAGGTGGTCAGTGAAGGCCAACTCGACCTCTGTCTCGGCACTATCAGCAATAGCCAAATTACGGAAAGAGCCCAAATGTCCATCGATAGATGAATGGATAAAGAAGATGTGGTGTACACACACACACACACACACACACACACACTGGAGTATTACTCAGCAATCAAAAAGAATGACATCTTGCCATTTGCAACAACGTGGTTGGATCTAGAGTGTATTATCCTAAGTGAAATAAATCAGAGAAAGACAAATATCATATGATTTCACTCATATGTGGAATTTAAGAAACAAAACAGATGAACATTAGGGGAAGAGAAGGAAAAATAAAATAAAAATAGAGAGGAAGGCACACCATAAGAGACAAATGCAAAGAACAAACTGAGGGCTGCTGGTGGGGTGTTGGATGGGGGGATGGGCTAGATGGGGGTTGGGCATTAAGGAGGGCACTTGTTGAGACGAGCACTGGGTGTGTATATAAGTGACGAATCACTAAATTCCGCTCCTGAAATCACTGTTACACTATATGTTAACTAATTTGGATTTAAATCAAATTTAAACATTAAAAAAAAATAATACTAAAAGTTACTGAGCTGAAAAAAACTTGATCTCTGTCTTGGAGCTGATCTTGCTGGCTCAGGCCAGTCCTTACTGCTTGAGGGGATACTTTTGTTTCCCCTCAGGGGATGCTTTGCCCTCAGGGTCTTCCTCTTGAGCCAAGAGACCAGCTGGAAAGAACCCAACTAGAAAGTTTGAAGTCAAAATGGGGGCAGCTGCAGTCTTCTCTCTTGAGCAGCTGCCACAAAGTATCCAAGATGATTTAGGGCTCAGAACCACCCCAGAGGTCAGGGGGATGGGACTGAAAGTTCAAACCTCTAATCACATTTGGCTCACTGGTAACCAGCTCCTAGCCTTAGGTCTAAAAGTACCCCCAGGAATGCAACAAAAGGCAACTTTATTGCTCTCATCACAGGAGATTCCAAGGTTTTTAGGGGCTTTGTGCCAGAAATGGGAGAAAGACCAAATACATATCTCTTAGTATAACTCACACTGCCGATCACAAGCGGTGATGCAGTGACACAGTTCAGTGGTATTAAGTGCATTCACATTGCTGTGCAAGATACACTGTAACATATATTCCCATTTTCCCTTTCCAACACTGAACCTCTGTCCCCATTAAACACTACCTCCCCAGGAGCACCTGGCTGGCTCAGTCCGTTGAGCGCTTGATTTCGGCTCAGGTCACGATCAGGGTTCCTGAGTTCGAGCCCCACACGGGGCAATCTGCTGTCTGTGCTGAGCCCTCACTTCAGATCTCCTGTCCACCTTTCTCTCTGCCCTGCCTCTGCTCACGCTCTGTCTTTCGAAAAATAAATAAACATTAAAAAAAAAAAAACCACGAACGCCCCACTCTCCCTCCCCCAGCCTCTAGCAACGGCCATTGTACTCGGTCTCTGTGAGGGTGACCACTCTAGGCACCTCAGGTAAGCAGAATCCTGGAGTATTTGCCCTTTTGTGATTGGCTTATTTCACTTAGCACCATGTCCCTGGAGTTCATCGGGTTGTAGTGGGTCAGAACTTCCTTCCGTTTTAGGGCTGAACTATATGCCATCGTCTGGATAGACCACATATTGTCCATTTATCCATCAGTGGACTCTCTGGGATGTGCCGACCTCTTGGCTGCTGCCCTTGTGGACAAATATCTCTTCAAAATCCTGTTTTCAATTCTTTTGGGGATATATACCCAGAAGCGGGATTGCTGGATCATATGGAAATTTGTCACCTCATCTTTTTTTTTTTTTTAAAGTTTTATTTTATTTATGGGGGTGGAGGGGCAGAGAGAGAGGGAGAAGGAGAATCCCAAGCAGGCTCTGCACTCTCAGCTCAGAACCTGATGCGGGGCGCGATGTTGCGAACCGTGAGATCATGACCTGAACTGAGATCAAGAGTCAGAGCTTAACCAACTGCACCACCCAGGTGCCCCCTTGTCACCTCATCTTTTAAAAAATGTAATTTTTGAGGGTATGTTCTTTATATATCTGAATTTCTCATAAAGAAAAGATCAGTTGGGTTAAAGGAAGAAACTTGGACGCATTATTTCCTGTAAATTCAAATCCCATTATTATATCCAGGTGTTCTTTCTTCCTTTCCTTTTCCAGTCACTATTCCTTCCCTCTTCACTTCTCAACAGCTCAGGAGCAGGGAGGAGTTGTGATAAGTCAGCCAGGCGAGAGCAGCATGAACATGACCCCTCGGAGAGCACTATTTGAGGTCACAGCTGTGAAGAACGGAAAACGACCAAATAAAAAGTGGGTGGAAAATGGAAAGATTTGCGAGGGGAAAAAAAAAGAGAGAGAGAGAGAAAATGAAAAGAGTACCTTTGAACTGCGTAGGAAAGTGTTATGTACGCATGTTCCTATTTAAATGTTTAGGTGACTTTTCATCTAGCATCTGGATTACAAAAGCTGTATAAAAGTGCTTTTACAAACCCCCCTCGCCCCACGCACCTGCGGGAACGCAGCTGTGCCCACGACCACGGTGACAACGCGCCCCCCCCCGCAAGCCCTTGAGGGAAACGCCCGCAGAAACAGCCGTCTCATTTTCTCTTCTGGGACGGGAACACCGAGCAGTTTCACTTATGTTTTGTGTCGGTATATTTTTTTTTTACTCTTTTCTTTTAATTTCAATTTCATTTGCTAATATTCTCACTTGTGTTTTCTAGAAGGGAAATGACTTAGATGATTCATACTTCAATAGCAGTCCTTTAAGAAAAATTCCACTTGGAAGACGTATAAATACAGAGAACAAGCTGATGGGTGCCAGAGGGAGGGGGCTGGGGGGGGGGCTGGGCAAAGTCAGTGAAGGGGAGACAGAGATAGGGACCTCCAATAATGTAAGGAAAAAGTCATGGTGACACAGGGACACTGAAGGGACTCCGTGAAAGATTGATTCCTTGGCTCCCTTTCCTGTTTCTGTTCTTGCTGGCACCCCCACCCCCCATGTTACCTGTGCCTTATAGAACAGATGGGGTTGTATGTCCTTCTTGTAAAGGTTAAGGTCTTAAGGATTTCTTTGGAGTGTTCTAGTACAGTAGGTAACATCTAAGGAGTGACTGGGCAGGGCCATTGTAAATGTTTTCCAAGACCATTGACTCATCAAGACCCCTGACTCCAAGGCATAAGTGACTTACCTAAGTCCTCGACTTTTGTCCTGGGCACCTGAGAAGACACGAGCAGTAGACCACCATGCTCAATAAAAATCCCAAGCGAAGACACGACCCACTCTCCTTTCCTTTCTCAATCTCCTGGATGCTTTGTCTGTATCTGTACTCTCTCTATGCCTTCAATAAACTCTGCTCTCACTTCTCAGCTCGCTTTTGATTTCTAGCCTGCTCGAAGCCAGGGATCCTCTCAGCTGGTCCTGAAGGACCCCCTTTGGGTCCTTGGACCCAGCCAGCCTGCATCATTGGGAATAAAAGGCACAGCATAAGGAATACAGTCTATGATATTGTAATAGTGATGTATGGTGGCAGGTGGTAGTTTTCTTGTGGTCAACACTGTTGCATCCACTGAAACTCCTGAAACAGAATGCTACAGGCACCAGTGACAGTCACAACAAAGTTTATTGCAATGAGAGGCCAAACAAACCGATTGATCAGGACCGACACTGTTGACCAGAGTGCGGTCTCGAACAGTCGGGGTACAGAGTTTTTATAGCTGACCACATCGTCTGTTATCACCTGGGAACAGAACAAAGGAATAGTTCCCAGTTCAAACAGGAAACAGTTCAAACAGGCCCTTGCCCCAATCCAATCAAGCGCTAATCCATCCCTTGATTGATAGGATAAGGCTGTTATCTCCTAACCTATAGTGTGAAAACAAAGATGTTATCTCTTAAGGCTACAGGTTAGCCCTACCCTTACAAGAACAGCATAATGTACACAGAAATTGAATCACTATGTTGTATGCCTAAAACTAATGTAATGTTTGTGTCGACTATACTGAAATTAAAAAAAAAAATTGAATTATGATTGGAGAATCAGGGCAATAAACATATCATTGGTTTTAATAAATAGTGTGATCAGAAACATTGCTCACTGATTATGAAATTAGTGAAGGAAACATCAGAATGGGGACTTTGAAAACCCAAGCCAATCAGGTTCTGAGAGCATCAGACTCTATTTTCTGCAACCCAATGCCTGCCTAGGATGGGGGGTTAGACTGCAGACAGAAAATGCATGATGGTGTGTTGAATGCTATCTGACAGTAAAGGTCAAGGTTCCTGCAACTTGGGATCAGACCATGATGTGGGGATCCCAGAACTACTCATTAGGATGGAACCCCTTTACATCCTGCAGTCACACAGCTCAAGTGTGGAGATACGTGTTGATTACAGAGTAGCACTCAGCAGAATGGCTGGATGGGACTATGGGCTGTGTCCTCTCAAAATCCATATGTTGAGGTCCTAACCGTGGCCTTTAGGGAGGTAATTCAGATTAAATGAGGTTACAAGGGTGGGGCCCTAATCCGACAGGACTGATATCTTTATACGGAGAGACATCAGAGATCTCTCTCTGTGCCTGCACAGAGAAGAGGCCATGTGAGGACATGATGAGAAGACAGTCATCTGCAAGCTAGGAAACTGATCTCCCCAGAAACTGAAGCTGCTGGCACGTTGATCTGGGGATTCTGTCCTCCAGAGCTGTGAGAAAACAAATTTCTGTTGTTGAATACTTGTCTGTATTTCGCCATGGTCACACGAACAGACTAACACAGCAGGCTACCTAGTCAATACCATTTCCTTTCACAACATCCACCATAGATTTGAAGCAGGAGGTTTTTAAAATACTTGGGACTCCCAAAACAAAATATTTCTGTGATAATTCCAATAGGATTCCACCAACATAGCTACAACTGTCCTCTGTAATGATAGGTTTATATTTACAGTGACATTATCATATGGAAATAGATGGTCCCAAACATCCTGGTGATGCACCTTCACACGGAAATCTATAGAAAAGGGTCCAGATTGATTCTCACTTCTGGAGAGAGGAATGGCTTTGTAGCGGAGAGTCAGGGAAGATGTTCACTTTTCATGCCATGTGCTTAAAATAATTTTCAGCGAGCATACATTCATGTATTGAGGAAGTACAAAGATAATGTTGGTAGCTGTATTGGAGAAGAGCAATAATGACATGAGTATATTTTTTGAGACCGTAGAGGTAAGACAGATCAAAAATGATGGTGGTTTTCCCAATGCCCATCCCGTCTATTCTTATCACTGTGGCCAGTG
>NW_026060186.1:0-20253 GCF_023721935.1 Panthera uncia | reverse complement strand
GAGCGAATCCTGTGAGCTACAATCACCAAGAGCACTTATGGTGCCCCTACCCCCCCCCCCCCCCCCCAGGAAGCAGGGGCCAGGACTCATGAAATGCGGTCTTCCCAGAGAGACTGAATGTGTCACCTGCAGTGTTTCCAGCACTGGTTACCTCAGGTCCTCCCCAGAGGGGAACACCACCTGTCTTTCCTGTGTTGGTTTGTTATTACTGCTATAAGAACTTACTACAAACTAAACGGCTTAGATCAACACAAATTTATTATCTTACAGTTCTAGAGGTCAGAAGTCCAGAGTGGGTCTCTGGTTAAAATTATGGGGTCCTCAGGGCCACGTTCTTCCTAGAGGCTCTCGGGGAGAATCTGTTTCCTTGCCTTTTTTAGCTTCTAGAGGCCACCCACATTCTATGTTTCATGGTGTTCTTCTCCATCTAAAAAGCAGTAGCATCTTCAAACTCTCACAATGACCTTCTTGCCTCCCCCTTGTAAGGACTTTTGTGATTATATTATGCCAACCTGTATAATCCAGGATAATCTGCCCATCTCAAGATCCTTGACCACATCTGCAATGTATTCATAGGTTCTGAGGATTAGGACCAGAAGATATTTGGGGGCTATTATCCTGCTGACCACACCCCCAGATTTACACCCCTCACTTCCTCTAAGCTGTTCAGTGCCCCGGGGAGACTGACCCGTAGGGATCGCATCTAGTCACTCCCTTGTCCTCTCGCTTCTGGTGGGATCAATGAATGGAGGCATCAGCAAAGATCAGAAAACAGAGATCCCCCAGTTTTTCCCCGTGGTGGGCTGGCACCTGCTAGTCAGTCCCTTCCCCCCTCCACGCAGCTGCAAACTCCACTCAGCCCGTTCCTCTCTCTCTCTTCTGCCCCCAGGCTTAGGAATGGTGACAGCGCCCCTGCCTGCCTCGCCACAAAGTCCTGCACCATTTCTTGTTGGTGTCCTTTAACTCTGCACACACCTCTTGAAAAAGTTCCTGTCAGTCATAAATACAACTGCTAAAATTATAAAACTCTTAGAACATAACATAAGGGTAAGTCTTCATGACCTTGGATGTATCAATAGATTCTTAGATATGATCCCCCCCCCAAAAAAAAAGCACAATCAACAAAAGAAAAGAATTGATAAGTTGGATTTCATCAAAATTAAAAACTTTGGTTCATATCAAAGAACACTCTCAGGAAAGTGAAAAGACAACTCAGGGAGCCGGAGACAGCGTGTGCAAATCAGATATCTGATAAGAGCCTAAAATCCAGAATATACCAAGAGCTGTTAGGATGCAATAATAAAAAGACAAAGTACCCAATTAATAAATGGGCAAAAGATCTGAGTAGGCGTATCTCCAAAGAAACTACCCAAATGGCCAGCAGGCACGTGAAACGATGCTTCACACCTTTACCGCCTCCTTTGATGTGAATCAAAACACGGTGTGATACCACATCACACACACTAGGATGGAAACAAAAGAAAAATACCAAGTATGGGTGAGGATGGAGAGAGAGTGGAACCCTCATCCCTTGCTGGTGGGGCTGTCAAATGGAAGAGCCACTGTGCAGAACGCTTTAGTGGTTCCTGAAAAAATTAAACACAGATTTGCCGTAGGACCCAGCAATTCTATTCCTAGGTCTATGCCGAGAAGAATGAAAAACATGCAAATAAAACTTGTGTGAATGTTCACCGGTAGCATTATCCACAGTAACCAAAAGGTAGAAGCAACTCAAATGTCCCCCCATGGATAAATGGACGGATAAAATGAGGTATATCTATACAAGGGATATTATTTGGCACTAAAAAGGCATGAAGTCTGGATACATGCTGTGGCATAGATGGATCCCTGGAGAAGGACACTAAGTAGAAGAAGCCAGACAGAAGCTTCCATATGTTATTGAATGACTCCACCTAAATAAATGTCCAGAATAGGCAAATCCATAAGACAGAAAACAGATCAGTGGTTTTCAGGGGCTGGGGCAGAGATGAAAATGAGAATGATTGCTTAATGGATACACGATTTCCTTTTGGGGGGATGAAAATGTTCTGGAACTAGATAGTGGTGATGGTTGCACAACTCTGTGAACGTACTAAATACCAATGAATCATAGCTTTAAAATCGTTTAAATGGTAGTTTTATGGTATGTGTGCAAAAATTCCTTTTAAAATTACTTTAAACGCACCATCGATTCCTGTCAGGACTAAGTCCCCAGACCCCGGAGACCCTACCAAGGTGACATCACTTCTATGGCTGGACCTTATACCTCGGCGGGTCCTACCCATTATGGGAGCGACTGCTGTTTACTTCTGGGAGATCCTTCCTGTAAAAGCACGTCTTCTGCTGGAAATGTAAATAAATCCCCTGCAGAGGAGGGTCAGTTCATCTCAGCAGCCTCTGCTGACCAGAGCATGGCATGGAGACCAGAGCAGCTGGTTTGAGCACAGATTGCAGAAACTTCTTAATGTTGGGAACATATTTGAGGCCACCCTGGGCACTTCTGACACGTCCACTGGGGAGATGAGGACAGCCTGTTCTGTATTCTCCTTTGGGGTCAGGGGTGAGTAACCAAATGATCTCACACTCTTCCAGATAATCTGCCCGGAGGAAAGACTGTTTTGCTAGAGACGTGGCCTGGGCAGAAGGTTAGAGGGCCGCCACCGGCCCAGAGGCCAGCTTAATGGAAGCTCTTGTCTTCTACGTCATGTGGGATTCCTTAGCCAGTCAGCCTTCCCTTCTCTCTCTCTCTACCCCTCAAGGACACCAGGCTCTTCCTGCCTGGTTGTTCAGGTGGGGCTCTAGCCTGGCATGGCTCCTTGGGCAACGTCTTCTCAGTCACCTCTCTCTCCTGATTCATATACTCAGAATCTCCAGAAATATGCTCTGTCCTCCAAGGCTCAAGTTAGGCCAATCTTTCTCAGTTCATAACATCACCTCCTGCCTTTCACCCCATCCTGGCCCCCATTTTTCTCCCTCACTGTCATTTCTGACCTTAGTCAACTGTATCTCTATTTCCTTGTGTCCTGGGTAGGAGGCCAACCCCTCTGTTCATTACCCATGGATCCTTTCAACCAGTTCCACCATGGGAGCAGAAAACACCTGCTTTTAGATGCTCTCACAGTCGATAATGCCGGTATATTGCAAAAGAGCTGAGGCACAGAGCCTAGGGAGTGGGCGGCGGGGAGCTGTTCATTGTCGGGGACTGTTTATCACAATGTGACACAGTTCAAGGTTTCTGCCAGCCGGGCTACTTCCCAGTGTGCTGGAGGGAGGTACACTTCACCTACTACAGAGACCTCCAATTTGTGGGGGGTTAAGATCAAAACAACATCAGAGAGAAACTGGCTGACCCACTGTGAATCCAAACTGATCTCAGCTAAAATAGACAGAGAAGAGGGGGTCGCAGAAAAGGGAGCTTCAGATGTAGTGTCTGATGTTCCATCCCCCCAAAATAGGCAACCTCCTGGGCTCTGATCTTGGCTTTTTCTCTGCATTATCTCTCTTGGAGCTCACCATGCAGACGTTTCTATGCTAAATTTCTACCTGATGCCTGCAAATCCTCTATTCGGGTGCATAACACGTTTCAAATGTAGCATATCCCTGATTGAATTCACTCATCCATCCATCCATCCATCCACTGTGCTTTGTTCATCTCCATCATTTTCAGACTTCTCTGCATCCTGACCTCCCCATCCTTTCCATTTCCTACCTCCAGCAGACCACACTCCCCAGCTGCCAGCCAATGCCAGCGCCTCTCTGCGTCCTGACTCCCCCAGCTCCAGTCTACCTTACAGCCGAAGGCCACGGCCTTTCCACGGCCTTTCCGAAGTCCACACCCTTTCCCTGCCATAAGCCTTCATTCAGTTCATTACCATGAGAAGTCCATTTCATTCAGTCTGCATCTGGTATTTCTTAAATATCGATTACATGTTGGGCATCCCCATCGATTACATGTTGGGATTAGAACAGTGAACGGGACTCTGGGGGCTCACGATCCAGGAGGGGAGACAGATATGAAGCTGAGCTACAGGGTGAAGAGTATTAGGGAGGGAGGGAGAGGCTATGCTGGGGCCACAAATAAGGACACTGACCCCAGACTCCGCGGGTCAGGATAGACCCCAGTACTTGCAGGACTTAGTCCAGTTTCCTCGGTGAGCATGCAAGGTTGTCCACACCTGGCCTGGGTTCCCTCTCCTAACCTCTAGACTCCTCATGTGTTCCATGAAGCATCCGCAAAGAACTCCTGCCTCTTTCCAAGCAGGCCAAGCTACCTACTTCCAAACACTTTTGTTGTTCATTTTTCTTTCTCCCTGGATTATCCTTCCTCCTCACCTCTACATATCAAGTCCCTACCGAGTCTTCCAGAGCCATAGAAACACCACCTGCTCCCTGAAGCCTTCCCTGGTTTCTGGATTCACACATATTCTCTCTCTCTCTTTCCTGCCCTTACCAATTTCTTTGTGGTATAGTGGAGTGCTCTGTATACTCCTTTGTGCCATTGAACTCAGGCCAGGACCATATTTTGTTCACTCTTGAGAGCCCCAAAGGACCTACCTACCATCATCCCCCGCGCTAAGGTGAAGGTCAAGACAAATTAAGGAAGCAGCCCAATAGGATTTCTGTCCCAGCTGCACTGAAATACGGACGGGCCACACATGATCGATCTGTACTGTTCTGCATGCTCTGCTTGCTTGGGTGGAAACCCTCTGCCAAATCATCTGCTCCAGCACTGGTCCGGGAAAAAGTCAGGGGCAACATGCATCCGTGTGTCCGGGGGCCTCTGCCTGCGCTTTGCAGGCCCACAGTAAACCTTTCCTGACCGTGACTAACAGCAGATACTTCTAAGTCTGTCTCTTGACCATCCGCGATCTCCAATGTGCTCACGCTGAGACAGAAAGCTCTAGTAAACATAAGCCCACCTTTCTCTCTCACACATTTGGTGAAGGAGGGCTTGCTTTTATTCTGGGCTCAATGCTCTCTGTCATCCTTTTTAACCGGTCCTTCTCTGCTTCTCGACGCACTGGCAAACCTTCCCTTCTAACCCAGTTGGAACAGAACTAGCCAACTGCCCAGTCCCCGGGACCTTCCTTCCCTCTTGCACGTGGGCCCCTCGCCTTGGCTTCGCTTGGGAGAAATTTGAAAAGGCTACTTTCCTCCATCCCCTTTAATTATATTTGCTGATTTTGATCAGCACTTTTATTTTGCATTAAGCATTCTGCCTTGAATTCGGACTTCGTTGGGGGAGGGGAGCGAGCTGGAATGAGGACTGTTGGTGATGACCATATTTCACCATGCGTCATGGCCATGGGTTAAACATGCAGTTCATCAAGCTGGGCCTGGGGGCGGGGGCGGGGGGGGGGAGGGGGAGAAGGACATGAAATACGGTAAAGTCACAGTGCAAAATATTTTTCAAGGAGACATCAAAGCCTTTTTCCATGGTGCCTTGCCTTGACCCCATTTCACACTGGCAAAACACAAACTCAAGTTAAAATAAAAATACCAGGCCGGCTCCATTTAGCCAGTTGGGCTGTTGGGCTAAGTGACCGATTTTATTAAAGTCACCGAATGCAAACATTCCAAGATTTATTTTCCTTGCTTATAATTTTTCTGCCTTTCCACCGGTGGGCTGTTTATTTCTAATAATTTGGTGGAGAAAAAAAAAAACATGCGCTCATACCATTGGAGGTCTCATATGCCAAGCTGCAAACCAGAGCACATTTTATTATGGAATAAAACCCTTGGAAAACAGGCTCCAGGGGGGCCTGCTGACGGCAAGTTTACAAGCATAGTACAATCGATGCCATTATAATTAGTTCCCCCCAAAAGTCTTATTTTTTAGGGCAGAGTTCTGAATCTTTCTCTTTGCACATGAATAATCCGGACTAGAGCAAAAACATTAAAGCGAGTGAGTCATAGACCAGCTTTGGGCTTTAAAGACTAACGCAGATCCTATAAATCTAACCCACATTCTTTTACTGGGAATGACTGACTTTTATGAAAACCGAGGATTGTAAATCAGAAACCTAAATAGCTTACTTTGCAGCAGATAAACACAGATTTATGTAGTGGCTGAGTCCGAGCTTAACCCTTTCGTAGCGCCACAGCTGACCTGGGGTACACAGGTAGGGGCAGTTGCTTACGCCTCGCACTGGTATTTCCTCCTAAAAGCTGGAGTATGGGGACAGGATGTCTCATCCGTCTGTCTCCAAAAGCTGCAGGTGGGTACCACAAAGGGCATGTCTTTCTGGGGCCAGGTGTGGTTTTGCTTCACCCATGTCAGCTGGGTGTGCCCAGAGGCACCAGGAGTTGGTCTCTGGTTATCCCAAAGGACGGTCCCCAACTCGATGTGGCCCATGCACCCAGAAGCTAACTTAGAAGTGTATCTGTGTGGGTGCTTGTTTGCCAGACTGTCCCGGCCTGGGCTTCGGATCGCTTCACATGTGACCACATGTGTCTTCACAAGGCACCAACCCTCCCTGAACCTCAACTCTGGCATCCACAAAATGGTGTAGCCGCCCGTTGCAAAGATTAAGCAGAATAATGACACAAAGTGCTTCGATGGACGCTGACTCATGACAAGCACTCAATGCCCGTTACCCGGTTTTGTTGCCATTATAACCAGAACCACCGGTTACGTAGGTGGACAAGGCTTCGCAGACTGTAGGGGGCACGGGAGTCACTTGGCAATCTAATTGAAGCCCAGATTCCGATTCAGCGCGCCGGAGATGCCGCATTTCTCAGGAGCACGCGGGTGTGGCCAGTGCCACTAAGGCCTGGACCCCGCTCTGGGTGGTGTAGGGGCAGAATTCGGAATTCACCAGCCGTGCCTACACGTTTCTCATTCAATTCTCATCACAGCGCGTTGCCATGTGGGCAGATCAAGCTTCGTTCCAGCGGTTGAGGTTACCATTACCGCCCACAACAACGTGATCCTTGGCGGAGAGGCAGGTCCCGCCCTGAGCTGGAGCAGCGCAGGTGGGGGGGCGCTGGTGGCTGGCCCGGTTCCCGCGTCCGCCCCGCCTCTGCAGGCCGGTCCCCGCAGCCACCGTGCGCGTTGGTTCCCCACCCCCCCCCCCCGCCCCCCTCCCTTCCCCGCGCTTCCGTGTTTAAGCTGGACTCGCCCGACTCAAACTTTAAAGGGAAAGAGGGCCTGCGGATCCGGGGAGGGAGGAAGAGAGCATCTATCATTTTTATGTGGCGTTTCAAAGGAGGAGGCTCCTGGGCGGCCTGGGGACAAAGGCTGGCGGCGGGGTTAATGGAGAACCCGGATTTAATCATTAACGCTTAATACTAAAGCAGCCCCAGGAGGGCGACCCAAGTGGGGGCGGAGGGTGCCCGGGATGCCCTGGCTCAGCGTTTGGGCGGGGGAGGGGGTGGCTTCCGCGGCTCCCACGGAGTGAATGGGGCGTCCTGCTGACGCCAAGGGTGGGCACCTGGGGCCTATTGAGGTTTCAATCGTTTGCGGATCTAAGGCGAGTGGGGGGCACCTAGGTGGCCCTTCCACCGGCCCTCGCAGCCCTGGGAAGGTGGAGGCATTAGCCCACTTTTTAGGCCACACTTGAGATGCGGTGTGTAAGCAGCCCAAAACCACAGACGCTGGCCGGTCAGAAAGGCCAGGGGCAGCAGGGAGGCCCCAACCTTGGGGAGCCCCGCCCCGCTACGCCCCGCCCCGCCCCGCCCCGCTCTTTCCAGCCCCTCCCCCCACCCTCGCTGGCCCTCAGCACAGGGCTTCAGCTCTGCTTTCTGCTGCCCCCGCACACCCCCATCCTCCCACCCACCCCCTGTCCACCCGCCTCCTGCTGCGCACCCTCAGTGGCCCCTGCTTTGCACCCTGACCCACCGCATTGCAGCCTTTTACCTGGAGCTGGGGGTGGGCTGCCTCCTTCTGTGTTTTCCCCAAGTGCCCGGGAGAAAGCCCCGTCCTTTCTAGTTCTCCTGCAAACCTTCGGAGCAAACCAAAGCAGCAGCCTTTGACTCCTCTTGGGCCCTTCCCGTGCCCTCTTCCTACCACGGGGCGCGGCCCTCGGGCTCAGGGCCCTTACACCCTCATGGCCGATGCCTAGAAGTTAATACGCACCCTCGCTGGTTCACTGTGTTTCCACTTCTTGTAACCTTTTTTCTTTTTAACGTTTAAGTTCAGCACCCTAAGTGGTGGGCAACTGGGCGAATTATCTATCGCAAACTGAGCAACCTGTGAATCCAGCAGTCAGATAATGCTGAATTCACAAAACAGAATTTTCTGGGCTCCTGGGAGCCCCTCCCCTCCCTTGCCAGTCACTATCTCCCTCCCCAAAGGGCGACCACCCACTCTCCTGACTCTTAACAGCATAGGTTAGATCTGCCTGTTTTTCACATCATTCATACAAATGGAATCCCCCGGGGCCCAGCTTCTTTCCTGAAGCTTTCTGTTTGTGAAATTCATCCGCATTACTGTGTTTATATGTAGGTTGATCATTCTCGTTGCTGACGAGTATTCATAGTATTGATTTTTGCGGTGATAAAATATGTACACGTATAAAATATGGTGAGAGAGTATGCACAGTACATGGGTACTGGTACCGGCTTTCCACTGACCTCTGTTGATACTTTAAAAAAACTTACTAACGGGGAGCCTGGGGGGAGCCTGGGTGGATCAGTCGGTTGAGCGTCCAACTTCGGCTCAGGTCACGATCTCGCGGTCCGTGAGTTCGAGCCCCGCGTGGGGCTCTGTGCTGATGGCTCAGAGCCTGGAGCCTGCTTCCGATTCTGTGTCTCCCTCTCTCTCTCTGCCCCTCCCCCGTTCATGCTCTGTCTCTCTCTGTCTCAAAAATAAGTAAACGTTTAAAAAAAATTACTAAGGGATAAAATAATAGACTTAAAAATGGAAACAACAGCACTTGGTGGAACGCAGATGTGGCAAAAATAGTGAATGTGGTGCATGAATTGTGAAGAGATGGCATTTCTGACCTACTGATTCAGGGTGAGGGAGTTTCTCATCGTGCACCCATGTTCAGGTTTGAGCCCATTTTAAACCTTGTCAAACGAGAGCTTGATAAAACCTGACAATGGGGGCGCCTGGGTGGCTCAGCCGGTTGAGCGTCTGACTTCAGCTCAGGTCATGATCTCGTGGTTCGTGGGTTTGAGCCCCGTCAGGCTTTGCACCGGCAGTGTGCAGCCTGCTTCAGCGTCTCTGTCTCCCTCTCTCTCTGCCCCCCACCCTCTCAAACATTAAAAAAAAAATTCTATAAAAAAACAAAACCTAACAATGATTTTCAGCTGTCTTGTAGGCCAGGTACCATGTTAATGCCCCGCACTTAGGGCTCCCTCGTATATCTTAGAAGGATACAGGGGCCACCGGAGTACAGGTGTGTAGGCTCTGGGACCTCTGTCATAGCCCCTCTGCAGCAGAAGGGGGCTGAGCCTGCCCCCAAGGCTCCCAGGACACACAGCTGACCTTTCCCACCTCCCTGTGGGAAAGTTCTGCAGGAGGAGATAAGATCAGTGTGGTTAGGGCCTTTCAGAGGGCCTCCTGCCTGGGGAGCAGGATTGAGGGAAACAGTTCCGATCTGGCTTAAGCCAAGTGCCCCCAGGGCGTCTCTCTCCATCTGGAGTTCCCGTCAATCTGTTCTAGTTTCCCTGCTGATGGGGGACCCTACTGAGAATAGCACTGGGCCAGGACCCCCCAGGGGGTTGGAAGCAAGGCCGCCCCAGGAGAAACCTGAGCCCCTGCCTTGGGCTCAATTAGGTATGAATTTCCACCTTTCTCTCCCAAGAGAGGAAAAGTCACTCGCAGACCGTAGACGGACGTGACCCGCAGATCCTAAACGGGAGATGATACTGACTTGTTTACCTTCAGATAATGCTTTAAGAGTCCTGGTGACTCATTAATCTTGGAGACCCGATCACCCAGTGGTTGATGGCTCAACACTTAGGAGACTGAGAAGAAAGGCCCCCGTTCTCTCCCTACAGACCCAAATTGGAATCCCAGCTCTCCTGTCCTTTCTGCTGCGGGACCTTTTGCTAGTCCCTTAACCCCTCCCAACCTTAATTTCCTGGTCTGCAATGTGGATAGTAATACACTCATCACAGGGCAGTGGTGAGAATTACATGCACCAGTGCCAGCCAGGCATTTAGCAGAGAAATCCAGTAAGCCAGTAAGCCATGTGGGTCTCCATCCGGGGAAAAGGGGATGGGGGAAATGTCTAACTGTGAAGCCTGTGGCTTTTTTTTTTTTTTAATTGAGGTACAACTGACATACAACATTACATTAGTTTCAGGGGTTGAACGTAACAATTCGATATTTCTATATATTGTGAAATGATCACAATAAATCCAGTTAATATCCGTCACCACACATAAAGAGTTTTTTTTTCTTGAGATGAAAACGTTCAAGATTTACTCTATTAGCAACTTTCAAATATGCAATGTTGTAATTTTTTTTAATGTTTATTTATTTTGAGAGAGAGAACGGATGGGTGCATGTGAGAATGGGGGAGGGACACAGAGAGATGGAAAGAGAGAATCCCCGCTCCCCGACGTGGGGCTCCGTTTCATGAACCCATGAGACATGACCTGAGCTGAAGTCGAGTTGGATGCTGAACCCACTGAGCCACCTAGGTGCCCCAATACTGTATTATTAACTATAGTCATGCTGTATATCACATACTCATGATTTACTAGTTTTAAAACTGGCCCCTTTCACCCATTTCACCCATTTAACCCTTTTCACCCATTACCCCCACCCCCAACCCCCACCTCTGGAAATCACCAATCTATTCCCTTTTTCTATGAGCTTGTATTTTTTTTTTAACTTTGGTTTTTAGATTCCACGTGCAGTGAGATCATTCAGTATATATCTTTACCTTATTTCAGGTAGCATAATGCCCCCAGGTTTCATCCATGTCTTTGCAAATGGCAAAATTTTCACTCTTTTTTATGGTTGAATACTATTTGTGTGTGCGTGTGTGTGCGTGTGTGTGTGTATGTGTGTGTATCACATCTCCTTTATCCATTCACCCATCAATGGACACTTAGATTGTTTCATATATATCTTGGCTATTGTAAATAATGCTGCGATAAACATAGGAGTGCATATATCTTTTTGAATTAGTGTTTTCATTTTCTTTGGGTCAATACCCAGAAGTGGAATTTCTGGATTCTATGGTAGCCCTCTGTTTAATTTTTTGAGGAACCTTCACTCTATTTTCCATAGTTGTACCAATTTACATTCCCACCGACAGTGCACAAGGGCTCCCTTTTCTCCTCATCCTTGCCAGCACTTGTCATTTCTTGTCTTTTTGATATTAGCCATTCTAACAGGTGTGTGGCAATATCCCATTGTGGTTTTGATTTGCATTTCCCTGATGATGAGTGATGCTGAGCATCTTTTCATGTGTCTGTTGGCCATCTGGATGTCTTCTTTGGAAAAGAAACCAGTTGCTTTATTTTTCACCCCAGTTCTGGGCATTTCTTCACTCAGATTCAGTTTTCCCTTTGAACAGACGAGAGGAATGAAAGAGGTATAGCTCCGCCTGTCATGCCAAGGGCGACTCTGCTCGGTTTAGGAGCTCAGGCTCTCCCCACAGCAGGATCCTCTATGGGCTTATTTTTTTCCGACGCAGTGTCTCCCAGAGGAGCTGGGGTGCTTCCAAAGGGCTGCCCTAGCGTCCTCAGCAAAGGCCCCGAAGCAAGAATCTAGCAAAGGCTTGCTGAAGGATAGAGCCTTTGCTACTGAGGAAACCCTACTCTCTACTCACTAAGGGCCTCCCGTTGTACTCTTTGACTTGTGAACAAACATTATGTAACACTTCAAATGTTTTTTTTTAATTACACCTGTGTTGATGCATGTTGATGGCAGCATTATTCCTAAGAACCAAGAAGTGGAAGGCCTCCCAAGTGTCTACTGACAGATGAAAGGACAAACGACCAGGGGTGTAGCCCTCCAAGAGGGTATTATCCAGCCTTCAAAAGGAATGTTCTTTCTTTTTAATGTTGTAATGTTGATGTATTGTTTTTGACGGAGAGACGGAGCGCAAGCAGGGGAGGGGCAGAGAGAGAGGGAGACACAGAATCCGAAGCAGGCTCCAGGCTCCGAGCTGTCAGCACAGAGCCCGATGCGGGACTTGAGCCCATGAACCATGAGATCACGACCTGAGCCCAAATCTCATGCTTAACCGACGGGGCCACCCAGGCGCCTCAGGAATGAAGTTCTGACACATGCACATGACATGCTGTTAAAACTTGAAAGCATTATGCTAAGTCACTAAAATACAAATACTATATAATTCCATTAGTATGGAATAGTAGTCAAATTCGGTAGACAGAAATAAAATGGCGGTTACCAGGGGCCGGGTAGGGGGAGTTGTTTTTGTTTTAAAACTGGCAGTTCACATCCTGGAAGCCTCCCCCAGCCCGGGGATCGGTCACCCAGGCAAAATTGCTTTATCCTATCCTAATCTGGTTATTTCCCGCCTCCCCCTAATTAACAAGTATGTTATTGAGGAGAGGTTGTGCTAAGCACACATTCTACACGATTTCCCTTGATTTCTCCAAACGATCCTAGGAGGTAAGTATTACTATTATGGAAACCAACATACTTTACTGTTTCTGTGCTAATTAATACTGGGGCAAAACATGTTTTCTGGGGGTTGTGCTAAGAAAAAACTGGACTATGCTAAATTAGCTGCATGTTCCAGAAAATACTTGCTGCTGGCAGCAGGCTACACACTGATTTTCTGATCCAGACCACAGGCTTGCTCATGGATACTGTCTTCAAGTTTATTTATTTTTGAGAGAGAGAGAGAGTGAGCGAGCAAGTGGGGGAAGGGCAGGGAGAGAGAAAGAGAGGCAGAGAATCCCAAGCAGGCCCCGCACTGCCAGCACAGAGCTTGATGCGGGGCTCGAATTCACAAACTGTGAGATCATGACCTGAGCCGAAGTCGGATGCTTAACTCACTGAACCACCCAGGTGCCTCATGGATACTCACTCCAAGACCCTCACCTCACTGTGCTCCCCAGTCAAGAACTATTATGTCATCAATCCTGCCCAGTCCCAACCAGTCTTTCCAGAACTGCCTTAAAATCACCCTGGACTTCAAACCCTGTCACTCTATTCTCCTGGCTTCCCCTTCTGGAGACGTTACTAGGATTGTCAAGATGGTGTGCTCCGTGATAAAGTCTCCTGATGTTTGTTCTGAGAAATTCGACAGCTGGCATTATTTTTCCTGTTGTACAGATGAGGCATCTGACGCTCAGAGAGATGAACTTTCTCTTTTTTTTTAAACTTTTTTAATGTTTATTTATTTTTGAGAGAGGGAGAGAGACAGAGCGTGAGTGGGGGAGGGACAGAGAGAGAGGGAGACAGAATCGGAAGCAGGCTCCAGGCTCTCTCTGAGCTGTCAGCTCAGAGCCCGATGCGGGGCTCGAACTCACAAACTGCGAGATCATGACCTGAGTCGAAGTCGGACGCTTAACCAACGGAGCCACCCAGGTGCCCGGATGAACTTTCCCTTCTGATGAACAGTGAGTATTTACCATTTGGAGGACCTGCGACGTGTCGGATAGTGTGAATGTCTTACATGGTATTTCATTTGATAGTGACAATTCTGAGACTGTTAATTCCAAGTGTTGATCCCTGTTTTGTCAACGAAGCTACTAAGGACCAGAGAGGCTAAACACCTTGCTGAAGGTAAAACAGCTAGTGATAGATCAGGGTATTAAAGCCTTGATCCAACTGGCTCTAAAGCCAGTTGGGGATATCTTCAGATATCCCCAGTGGCTCCCTAGCGCACCAGAACATAGCTCTCGTTCCTTCCTTGGGCGTCGGAAGCTGTCCTCGGCCAATCCTCTTTGTAGCAGGATCTCCCTCCCCTTCCCTTCACCTCTAACCCCCCCCTCCCCTCCACTGACATCAGCCACTAGCCCTTCTCCTGGGAGCCAGCCTGCTCCCACCTGAAATGCCCACCAGCCTCCCTCAGCCCGCCTGACTGCAACGCACTTGACTCCTTCCGCCACCCAGAACCTTCCTATTTTCCAGCTCCCATTCATTCCAGCCGGTTGCTCTGCATTCCCCTTTTCATATGCTCAGGGCTGATCTTCCCAAGAAAGCCAGAGTTTCCAGAGGCTTCTTATCTCTGACCATCTTTGTCTCAGCCACACCCCAGTGCCCCAGGGGTGGTTCACTGTGGAGCCATGAACCTCTGTCAGTCCCTTCTGAGCCTCGGTCTCAACTGTGAGGCAAGGATGATCACCTCATGAATCCATCCTGAGACTCTGCCAGGTGGCATGTGTGAAAATACTTTCAAAAATTTTTTAAATGTTTTTCATTTCTTTTGAGAGAGAGGGAGAGAGGCCGACAGAATCACAAACAGGCTCCACACTGTTAGCGCAGAGCCCGACACGAGGCTCGATCTCACAAACCGTGAGCTCATGTATGACCTGAGCCAAAATCAAGAGTCGGATGCTTGCCCGACTGAGCCACCCCGGCCCCCCAAATACTTTCAAGTTTGACGAACGTTTTGATGAGGTTTCTCTCTCACAGCAAAACCCCGCAAGGATGGGACAACCCTACACCTTGTCTACACTCACCAACTCCTCAGAGAAAACTCTGATCCCTCCAGGTAGGGCTCTCTCTCGAACTCCTGTGTGGCCAGCCCCCCGTGTGAGGTAGGGGGGGAAAAGCTAGGTCTATGACGTGTAGTCTAAGAGGGGCTGGGAGATCGCGAGCGCCTGGCTATCACCTGGGGGCTTGTCGTTATTTTTATTCTGTGTTTTTGATGGCTTGACAGCCTGCGGCTGGGACTCCCTCCCAGGGCTCGCCAATTCCTAGAGATGGCAACAACCGGCCCTGGAGGGTGTGTTTCATAGGCAACGCATTTCAAAGTCCACACTCCCAACCACCTCCTTAATTGAGCTCGACCAGGCCACCTTCCCCCGCCCTCATCACCCAGGGCCCCTACCTTACATCCAGCACAGCCCCTGCCACCCAGAGCCCGCTGAAATGACTCCAACCAGCCAGTCCTAATCTGCTTACCTCTCGTCATCTGTTCATTTGCACAGAAACCACAAGAAAGGCTCAGGCCCCAGAGCCACTCACACCTTTCGTGACACTGCCGGGCTCAGAGGAACTGGACTGAGGCCGAGTGGGGTCTTCAGGGAAGACCTTTCCTGCAAAAGCAAGCACTCTGGGGGCTCTGGAAGCTGGCTTCCTTCCTGCCCAAGTGCACCAAGGCCAAAATTGATGAACACTGTTCAACTCTGCACCCACCTGATGAACACCGAGCACGGCTTTGGGCCCAGCACCCCTGATTCGGTCCCTCCCTCAGGGGATCACCAGTCAAAGGGAAGCTTTTTCTTCCTTCTTTCCCTCCCTCCCTCCCCCTTCCCTTCTCTACCTTTCTTCCTCCCTCCCTCTCTCCCTCCGTTCCTCCCTTCCTTCCTGCCTGCCTGCCTTCTTTCTCTCCTCCTTCCCTCCCTTTCTTTCTTTCTCTTTTTAGTCATTCTAATAGGTGTATATGGCCTCGTAACTTAAGATTAGGGTGCTGGGGGCACCTGGGTGGCTCAGTCAGTTAAGCATCTGACTCTTGATTTCAGCTCAGGTCATGACTTCACCATTTCACGAGTTCGAGCCCCGCATTGAGCTCTGTGCTGACATCATGGAGCCTGCTTGGGGTTCTCTCTATCCCTCTCTGTCTGCCCCCCCACCCTGCTTGCACTCTCTCTATGTCTCCCTCAAAAACGAATAAACTTTAAAAAAAGATTGGGTTGCTGTGTTAGTTCACTGGGGCGGCCGTAACAAAATACCACAGACTGAGTGGTTTAAACACCAGATTTATTTTCTCATAGTCCTGGAGGCTGGGAGTCTGAAATCAGGGCGTCAAGAAGTGTATTTCTTCTTGGCTTGTAAATGGCCACGTTCTCACTGTATCTTCATACAAGGGATTCTCCGCACGTGCACATTTCTGGTATCACTCCAGGTGTCCAAGTCTCTTCTCTTTAGGACACCGTCCTGTTGGAGTAAGGCCCACCCTAAATACCTTATTTTAATGCAATCACTTCTTTTCGCCAAATACGTTACATTCTGAAGTACCGAGTGTTAGGGCTTCAACATGGGGATTCGAGGGGGCGCAACTCAGCCCATAACAAGCGGCCTAGAGCCATCTCAGCCCAAGCACGCAGGATGGGAACGCTGGTGAGCAAGGGGCCTTTACGTGGGACAGGTAGAGAAAGTTCCCTGAGCCCGTGGGGCTCAGAGTAGGATCCACCACCTCGGGACCAAACGCCAGAAGCCTCCTTCCGTTGAGAGTGTGAGAAAAAGCACAGGCTGTAGAATCAGACCCCTGCTCTGGCCCCAACTCTGCTGTCTCCTGCTCGCACTGACCCACTCCTGGCCTTGAGTGGGTCCCCTCCTCTTAGGCCCACTTTCCGCATCTGTAACAGAAGGGAGACACGGCCTGGTAGTGAGCAGTTAAGAGGATAACTCCCGTGTAGCCGCTGAGCTGCGGGGGAACTACAGTTTCCTTTATTATTATTTTTCTAATTCATTTTTGCTTCTCTTTAGCTGAGCTGTAGGGAAACTTTTGGCATTTTCCCTACCTCCCGGGGTTTGTGCTAAGGTCCAAGCGCTTAGTAAATGTCAGCAGTTGGATTTAAAGATTTGGTAAACTTGGCTCCTGGAGACTCACGATGTCCTCGTACATTTGCACATGCTCAGAAAACAGTCAAGTGCTCTAGAAAGTTTAGCCACTGGGGGGCGCCTGGCTGGCTCAGTCAGTTAAGCATCTGACTCTTGATCTCAGCTTAGGTCATGATCTCACGTTGCTGGGATCGAGCCCCGCATCGGGCTCCACGCTGAGCATGGAACCTGCTTAAGATTCTCTCTCTCCCTCTCTTCCCGCCCCCAATAAATAAACTTTAAGAAAAGAAAAAAAAGAAAGTTAGCCACTGGGATTATTTGCCACACGTCTAATATGTCTCCACCTCCCTGCCTCTTTCCATGGCCTACTTAAATAAATTCCCTTCTCTGCCAGCGTTTCTCAAGGAAATACGCATATGCTTTGTAAAAATGTACGAGATCCACTGGGGGGGGGGGGGGGGGGGGGGGGGGGGGGGTGGGGGTTGTGTAGGCCAGGGGAGAGAGGATGGGCCGAACAATAAGCAGGTGCCGGGATAGAACATGCCAGCCTCTCCCCCGCCTTCTGAGCAGGGACAGGCCACCGCGGAAAGGAGGCCCTTCCTCTGCCCCCCCCAGTGTTGCTGCTGCTGTCCAAGCTTGGACAACTGGGCTCCAGCTCCAGGATTCACCAGCACGAACCAGCTGAGGAGACGGCTTCCCCATGATGAGACCGAAGTTTCCGTCTGTTCTCCAAGCCAAATCAGAACGTGTTTTCTTTTTCAAGGCCTTAGGATCAAGGAACGTGGAATTCAAACCACACTATCAGATTGTCTTTGCTCCCTGACTATGCACAGTCCCTGCCAGGACTGTCTCCTGAGCCCTCGGAGTTATCAGCCCGAAGTGGCAAAATTTGCACGTATGATTCTGCACCCAAGAGCCGCCTGGAGCGTTCGGGTCCAGATGCTATTTGAAGAAATGAGGGAGACGCCACTTTCCCCAAAGTTTCTGCGACGGTAGCATCCGTGGCCAAGAGGACCAGGATGGGGCCACCCCACTTCTCCAGGGCCACCTGCCACTTGCTCCTGTAGGGACTCTTAGCTCCAAGAAAAACAGACTGTCACCACCCGCAAGCCCAGCCTGCTCCCTCCTTCGTGGCTCTGCTCACCCCTTCCCCTGATGGCAGGGCACAGGCGCTGTGAGAGAGCAGCGCCCAACCCAGCCTAGAGGGGGAGGCAATCAGGGGAGACTTCCTGTAGGAAGAGAGTTCTGAGCAGAATAGGAGGTTGGGCAAGGAGAGGGAATCGAAGGCATTGTAGGCAGAGGAGGGGATGAGGGAGGGTTTGGCTTTCTCTGCCTCAAGGAGACCATTCTTCCCTGGATCTTCTTACCCCTCTGTGCAACCCAAATCTCTCTTACTATCCGCGGTTCTGGGTAGCAATGTGTTCATCTAGTGTGTGTGTGTGTGTGTGTGTGTGTGTGTGTTGGAGAAAGATCTGTAGACCCCTTTCCAGCCTCCGTGCCACCTTCATCAAAGCTGGCTAAGCCGTGTCTGCAGCATACCCCTCGAAGCCTCACACCCCAGCCGGACGGGCTCGCCCCCACCTAGCTGTGTTTCTTCAACCGTAACACGGATGATCACGGCCTCTCCCCTCTCAGGGTCACGGCCGGCTGGCCGCTGGCACTGCCTCCCGCTTACCTGCCCGCCATCCCCACAAAACCTGCACGGCCGTCCTCCAAGAGAGGCTGCGGCAGGTGGTCCCCCGGGGGGCCCACGCCCCTGGGACCAGGCAAGCCAAGTCCACACCCCAGCACCGCCCTTCCTGGTCCTGAGACCGCAGGCAAGTCAGTCCTAAAGACCCCGTGGGTAACATCGGGAAAACAGGGCTGGCGAGTGTGAGAATCACAGGGTGCTTGTTCGGAGCCGTGTCTGGCCCGTGGCAGGGAGCACTGACCGTTTTCTTAAAAAGGGTGTGTGATTAGACCAAAGCCACCACCCAAGTGCCAGGAGCAAAGAGTACTCAAGACGGGTCACCTCCTGAATCAGAACTCATGGCTGTCCTTGCAGCTTCGCTTGGGGACCTGGGAAGGTAGGGGACGTGACTAGAGCAGAGGAGATGTGAGCTGGGTCTGGAGAAGGGGAGACACGCTCTTGTACCTGAACGACAAGGCTGGGGGCAAAGCCTGTCCGTGGGAAGCTTGGGAACTACTGGCCAGAAGCCAGAGTCCTATCGGAGGCGCTGTCGGACGATTCCACGGACCTACTGCGTTCCGCACTCGGTGTCGACGGGGAGATGGGACAAAGGTAGGCGCTGCGTTTGTCATCTAGGCAGGGAGTTGAGGACACGAGTGCCGAGGACAGTGTTGGCCACACCCTCTGAGCGCCAGGCAGTGGGGGAGCCCCTAGTCCCCCAGCCTGGGAAACAAGGCTGAGAGAGTGAGGGGAACTGTGGGCTGCCAGCCTGGGAGTCAAGTGGTGTAGACACAGGTGTGCTCAGACCAGCCTTAGCCCCATGAGGGCTGCTGTTTTCCCCTTTGCTGGGATTTCTGTGGATAGAGACCCCAGCCATCTGGACCTGAAGGCCAGAAAAGAGCAAGAAAAGCTTCACCGTGAGGCAGGAGGAAAGGGAGCCTCAGGACTCAGGGCCATGCAGGGTCTCAGGACTTAGCTCCTCGGGGGTCCCACCCACCCAACCCCCGGGGAACCCAGGACTGCAGGGGAACGACAGCTGGCCAAGGCTTCGGGGATCTAACATCCCGAGCCTTGCCGATTTGCTTCTACCACACACAGAGTCCTGAGAGGTGTGAAGTGTTTTGGCGACGGAAGAGGCAGAGGCGAGGCTGGGGAGTTGGGGAGCTTTAGGAAGGAGAGGGTCTTTGCCCTCTCCTCATGCTTGGGGTCGCTGCCGAGACTCCACTCCCTGAGGGCAGGGCTGCCGAGTTATTCTGTGTTGTATCCCCAGACGCGCCACCGGAGGATGAGGAGGACAGCAGGACCTGAAACCAGTGTGGCGCTGGGGAGAGGTGACTTCCACGGACACGGTCACGTTCTGTGAGCTTGAACTGGTCGAGAGCAGGGGAAATTTTGGAGACAAGCTCTTGGGTCAGTGGGGTCTCTGATGTAGGGCATTCTTGGAGAGTAGGCATGACTAATCAGTGAGACAAAACGCAAGAATCATCTAGACCATAGGTCCTAACATGGAAGCATGTGCTTGTGGGTGGTGAGGAGGGGTGGAGGGTCAGGTGGGTGGGGGAGGGGCTGCACGGGTTCCTGTTCATTGGCTGGCTAATGCTAGGAGGGCAGGGGGCTGGGTGGACCTCGTGGAGGTCCACAGTCAGGATAAGGAGGCGTGTGCTTTAAGCTCCCATAATTCTTTTTTTTGTTCCAAAATTTTTTAACGTTTATTCATTTTTTGAGAGACAGAGAGAGAGCATGAGTGGGGGAGGGGCAGAGAGAGAGGGAGACACAGAGTTGGAAGCAGGCTCCAGGCTCCGAGCTGTCAGCACAGAGCCCGACGCGGGGCTTGAACCCATGAACCGTGAGATCATGACCGGAGCTGAAGTCAGACGCTTAGCCAACTGAGCCACCCAGGAGCCCCTATAATTCTTTTGTTTGTGGTTTAATGTTTATTTATTTATTTTGAGAGAGAAAGAGAGTATGCGCA
>NW_026060185.1:0-20306 GCF_023721935.1 Panthera uncia | reverse complement strand
TTTAATGTTTATTTAATCTTGAGAGAGAGAGAGAGAGAGAATGTGAGGAGAGAGGGAGACACAGAATCTGAAGCAGGCTACAGGCTCTGAGCTGTCAGCACAGAGTCCAATGCAGGGCTCGAACCCACAAACTGCAAGATCATTACCTGAGCCGAAGTCAGACCCTTAACTGACTGAGCCACCCAGGCACCCCTAGAGTTCCTTCTTCTAATGTCCCCTTTAGGGTTCTTGGGAATCTGAGAAAAGAGCAGTGCTGAAGGGTATGGCTTCCACCCCATTTCCAGATATCCATAATGTCACTTTGGTCTCTTATTTGTGGTTTATCTTGGAAAATTGTGTTGTGAACTCGAACATGTTAATGGCCACATTTAAGAAGCATCGATGAGGATGAGAATGAAAATGAAATTAAAGCACTCAAAACCCCCTTTTACTCACTTATCTCCATTAAGATGTGAATTTTAAAAAAAAATTATCTGATTTCTTGAATTCTTCCTCAATAATTATGAGTGTGATGTAAATAGGAATCAGAAAGTAGAAGGAAAAACTTAACAAAATGAGTTGGTAGAGATGATATCTTAAGTTCTTTTTATTTCAAAGATTCTCTGGGGTGCCTGGGTGGCTCAGTTGGTTAAGCATCTGACTCTTGATTTCAGCTCAGGTCATGATCCCACAGTCATGGGATCAAGCCTTCATTCAGTTCTGTGCTGAGCATGGGGCCTGCTTGGGATTCTTTCTCTCTCTCTCTCTCTCTCTCTCTCTCTCTCTCTCTCTCTCTCTCCCCCTCTCCCCCTCCCCCCCCCCCCCACTCTTCCCTCTCTCTCTCTGTCTAAAAAATATAATAAAATAAAGATTCTTTTTTTCTAGGAATGCAAAAAAAATATGTTTCAAAATCAGTTTGATCAGTGGAAGTACCCTTGAAAAGGAAGTAAAGCTGCCTAAAATGATTCCTTTGAAAGTTAGAACAGTCACATGAAGATAAACACTGCAATAAGTTAAAAATACTAGTAACTAATTTTTATTAACATTTTATACATAGGATTTACAAATTACAATAAAAAATTATCTGATAATTTCCCTGAGTTATTTGTCTTCAATTCATTTCCTTCTATTCTCTTTGGAACCTACTATGATCATACTTCTGCCCTCATCACTCTACCACAGTGATTTCCAAATTCTAATTCCAATGGCCAACTCTTGGGTCTCATCTTACTTGACCTAGCAGAAGCATTTAATGTCCGTTAAAATACCTGATTCTACAATTACCTTTCAGAACCCTTCATTCCCCTGGCCTCATCCTGTTGATTACTTCTCATTTTCTCCAATTCTCAGAATTAGAATGCCTCAAAAGAACCTCTCCACCTTTCATTCCAAATACTTTCACTCTTTTTGGTGATCTTATCCAATCTTAAATTTAAAATATCAATGTTGTGCAACTGCCAAATTTATATCTCTGGCCTATACTATTCAAATTCCTATTTAATTAATTCCACCTAGACTATAATAGACATCTCAAAATGAGCTCTTGATTTTCCCTCCAAAACTGCTTTTCCCTCCATTTTCTCCACCTCAGTTAGTGATGTCTTCCAGTTGTTTAGGGCAAAATCTAAGAGTCATCTTTGTCTCTTCTTTCTCTCTGTTCCATTGAATTGTATCTATCAAATCCATTTTGCTCCACTTTCAAAATCTATCCAGAACTCTACCATTTGTAATCTCCACTGCTGTCATTCTAGTCCAAGTGGGATTCTTCTTGCCTAGATTACTACATTATCCTCCTAGCTGGTGTCTGTCCCTCCACCCTTACCCTTGCACAGTCTCTTCTCAACAGGAAGCCACAATAATCCTAGCAAAACTCAAGACAGATCATGCCATTACTCTGCTCACAACTATCCAGTGGCTTCTCATTTCATTTCAAATTAAAGCCAAATTCTTTACAACAGCACATGACTTGCCTTTCCACAATTCTTCTCAAAATTACTTCTTCCAATTCTGCCAGATGGATCTTGCACTTCTTGGAGCATTCCAGGCATGCTTCTGCCTGAGAGTTTTGCCTTTGCTGGGACTCCTAGCCCAGCTGTTCTTTCTTCAAATGTCTACAGACCTCATTCCTACAACCCCTTCTCTCTTTATAGAGGTGCTTTTCATGACTCCCCTATTTAAATTTTCAGTAATATCCTTAACTGTTTAATTTTCTCTATGCACCTACCACTATTTTTCCAAAAAAAAAATTGTTTTTACTCTCTTCTTATTGCAATGTCAGCTTCAGAAGGGCAGAAATCTTGTCTATCAATGATTATGACTCCAGGACCTACAAAAATGCCTAGCAGACACTCAATAAATAATTACGGATGGATAAGCATTTCTTTACCAAAAATAATGTCTTTGAAGTAATTAGCTGTTTAACATTACAGATAATACATGTTGACAAAAACAAACAAACAAACAAAAAACTCGACTCAGAATTTTTATCTTATGGCAGAATATAAGAGGCTGGTGAAGAAAAATCTTTGGAAAATTGACTTAAAATGTAATAAGTCTTAAGATACAAAAAAGAAAATGCCATGTTTCTACTTATTGGATAATTTATATAACAACATGCTAATTATAATTATATCATTGGGGAAAAATAAAGACTATGGATCTTATATAATTGAGGCAGCAAAAAGTATAAAGCTATTTGCCAAAACATTTATTTTTTAAATATTTATTTATTTACTTTGAGAGAAAAAGAACATGCATGAGTGGAGCAGGGGTAGAGGCAGAGGGAGAGAGGGAGACAGAACCCCAAGCAGGCTCCACACTCTCAGCACAGAGTCCAATATGGGCTAGAACCCACAAATGGTGAGATCATGACCTGAGCCTAAACCGAGACTCAGATGCTCAACCAAATGAGCCACCCAGGGCCCCTTCCAAACCTTTTCTAAAGTAGTTTCTATTTATGGGCAACCTAAATTTCAAATATGTTAAGAATATCAATACTTCTTCATAAACTGATAATAATAAATATTTCCTATTGAGAAAATTTGCATTGTTCATAAGTTACATTAAAAAGAATTTGTTGGGGAGCCAGGGTGGCTCAGTTAGTTAAGTGTCTGACTCTTGATTTCAGCTCAGGTCATGGTCTCATGTTTCATGAGTTAGAGCACTGTTTTGGCCTCTGCCCTGACAGCTCAGATCCTGCTTGGGATTCTCCCTTTCTCCTCTCTCTCTGTCCCTCCCTGGCTTGTGCTTTCACTCTGTCTCTAAAAATAAACAAATAAACATTAAAAAATTAAAAGAACTTGTTAATATCCCTGCTTGGAAACAAGCAAACAACAAAATTAATTACATATCCATTCAGAGATAAAAACTTGAGACCCAGAGAGAGAAAAAAAAAAAAAAAAAAAAAAAAACAACGATCTTCAAGGTCAAAAACTAGCCAATGGCAAATCTGGTATCTTGTATATTCCTTCCATAGTCAACAATACTGTCCCTAAAATCTGTCTCTGTAATGTTTGGATTTCTTTACTCATAATACATTCCATGTTAGCAATTTATTTTAGAAAGAAAAGCTCTCGAATTAGTTTAGCAACATAAATGTCATACACATAGAAATTAAACATACAGAATCTTTAATGTCTTAATATAACAGCTGTTATCCTCATTTTTAGCTGAAGCTCAGGCAAATAAAATACTATTTAAGAATTCAAGGAAAGGGACATGCTTTTTTAAAAAATCTATACTATCTAAAATAAGATACTTACATATGAGCTTCTTAGTTCATTATTTCATACCTCACTCTCACCAGTGCTCCCTGAAGTGTAAATATTCAGTATGTTGGGGGCTATATCTGAATTTTCCAGATAGCTCAGAAATAAAAGACCAAAGTGACCATTGAAAATCTAGAAATTTGGTGGCAGCCATTATCTTTAGCATTTCTCTGTTCTGAGATTTCACAGAACCCTAAAGAAAAAAATAAAAAACTTTAAATGTTCCTCTCGTTCCACTGTAAACCTAATATATCATTTAAAGCTGAAATAGTGTTATACAAGTACAACAAAAAAGAGAAGAGGTTAGAAATCTTCGTCATGGTAGAACTTTTTACAACTGAATTTCTAGGTACTATATATCCAAGTCCTAGCTTAGGAATTATTGCAAAAAAAAAAAAAAAAAAACAAACAAACAAAACTCATTAATTCAACTTACACCTTACCACACAATAACTAGTATTAGACACTAGAAATACTTAACCTTTACACTGAAGGAATGCAGTACAGAAGACAGATATAAGCAAATATTTATGATCAGTGTGATGAGTGTTATCACATTGACCTGCAAAGGATACTGTAAGATCGTGTAAGACAGACACCCTACCCAGACAGGAAATAGAAGGAACCTTAGGAGAAAGGCAGGCAGGCAGGAAACACTGACCAAATCATCCAAGCAGAGAGGAAAGAAAATTTAGATATGATAATAAGAGGAAGAATGAAGCCACCATTTCCTCAGCACCCTATATCAAAACTTTGGAGTAATATTTTGCTTCTTCTTATCCTTCCCACTTCTTATTCTGGTTATTAAACTATGCTGATTCATTCTCCCTGTTTTTCCACTTCCTCTACATTACCTGGTCCCAAGTTTACTAGATGCTTCCAGCGTGACTGCAAAAGCCCCTTAACTGGTCATTTGGTCTTGATCTGGAGCCAAGGGATCATCTCCTAAACTACTTGATAATAAAAAGAAAATATACATATGTAATAAACATATGTATAATAAGTATAAATTATATATGTATATGACATATACAACAAAATGCTAATTATCACATTGCTGGGAAAAAATAACTATGATTCTTACATAATTAAGGCAGTGAAAAGTTTAAAGATATTTGCCAAACGTTCTTTTACAGCATTTTCCGTTTATGAGCAACTCAGACTTCAAATATGTTAAGAATATAAATACTTCTTCCTAAAACTGATAATGGTAACAAATACATATTTAGTGTAAAGCTTAAACTTCCAAAATGGAAGAGCAAGGCTTTCCAGTAGATTGATTTTACCCAAACTATTCAGCTTTATTTCCTATTTAACTCCCCAGATCTTCCACTGATGCATGATTATTTTGTCTCTGTCCACAACATGTCTACACCTGCCACTTTGATTTTTTTTTCCACATTGTTTCTACATACATAGCAGCACACACGCACCCACACATATACATACCCATACAGACTCCACTCTATTTTTGTTCAAACCTTAAATGTTCTTCAAGGTCCACTTTAATTTTCAGCTTTTCTGGATTGTCTTTAGCAGCTTTTCCATTCCATTCCAATTCAAATTGCAATCCTCCTTCCCAGAACATTTATAATCTCTTCATCCCAATTTGCTTCTTGTTCATTCAATCCAGATACATTTATTAAATATGCACAATGCATAAGGCACTAAGTTAAGTGCCGTCAAAACATAAATAAGCAAGGTAAACATGATTATTGCTTTCGTGGAGTTAACATTCTTAATTTAAGACTGATGACATACCGTCTCTGCAGCATTTTCCTAAACATGGTGTTTTATATGTACAGTTACTTCACATGTATTCTAGTTTCCTATATGTAAAAACTACATGAAACAGTTATTTTGTATTCTCTATAATAGTTCATAGGCAGTGTCCATAAAAGGCAGGTGAGTTAAAAAGAAAAAAGAAAGTACATGGAGCTAAATTTAAGATGAAATAATTTCCTCTTTATTCTTATCTCTTTATACTTCAAGAAAGATTAACAATGGAAAAGGTTGCATTTGAATTCCAGGATTCAAAACAGCATTTTTCATAGATCTCTATTTAAACTTAAAAATAAAGTGACTTTAAAAGCTAATGTGTCCAATAGATGGTCATATCTCTCTAGAGAATATACTCCTTCAGAGGTTTTCCAAAATTTTATTAATATACCTTTTGGGGAATTTGCCAGTCACTCTCTTATTTTTTTTCTAGAATCTAATCAAAAGACTTCCCAATGCATCCTCCTTTGCAATGGAATTATCTTAAAAATAATTCAGAACAAACCAAACTAAATAAATTGTATTGCGCAAAGAGCAAGGGTATCTTTAAGTAAATCATAACTTAAATGTCTGCAAGTGTTATTTTTATAATAGCTTTAGGAACTATGACTAGAATTGACATAAACATGTTATGTGCCCTGGGATGGAGATGTGAAGAATGTTAGATAGTCATCAACAGTAGTCTAGCTCATCAATCAAGTAAAACTAGGTTTCAACCATTGTTCTGAGAAGGGTTTTGTCCTACCTTGACCCTACATTTTCAGACCTGCATTCTCCTAAGTCACAGTTAAAACAGAACATCTAATGTTCATGGCCTTGGGCAAATACTTCAAAAGAGTAATATTATTTGGTCCAATATATTAATTCCTTATCAACTGTATAGAAAGCAGGGAAAGTTAAAACAGTACTGGAACATGGTAGTTTTAGGGTGTTGAAACAATGATAGCTTTAGGTGTTTAAACACACACACACACACACACACACACACACACACACACTCATTCCCATTCAAAAGAGGAAATAAATGTTGAAACAAAATGGAAAACAATGTATACTGTATTACCCCAATAAGCCCCTCATACATAATGAGCTCATTTATTTGCATATAAGTATATTAGTACTCTTATTCTCTAAGCCACAATACTTAAAATACACTTATTTTTAAAAAGAATAACCCTCTCTAATTGAAGAAGATATAAAGAAATGGAAAGACATTCCCTGCTCATGGATTGGAAGAATAAATATTGTCAAAATGTCAATACTACCCAAAGCTATCTACACATTCAATGCAATCCCAATCAAAATTGCACCAGCATTCTTCTTGAAACTAGAACAAGCAATCCTAAAATTCATATGGAACCACAAAAGGCCCCGAATAGCCAAAGTAATTTTGAAGAAGACCAAAGCAGAAGGCATCACAATCCCAGACTTTAGCCTCTACTACAAAGCTGTCATCATCAAGACAGCATGGTATTGGCACAATAACAGACACATAGACCAATGGAATAGAATAGAAACCCCAGAACTAGACCCACAAACGTATGGCCAACTCATCTTTGACAAAGCAGGAAAGAACATCCAATGGAAAAAAGACAGTCTCTTTAACAAATGGTGCTGGGAGAACTGGACAGCAACATGCAGAAGGTTGAAACTAGACCACTTTCTCACACCATTCACAAAAATAAACTCAAAATGGATAAAGGACCTGAATGTGAGACAGGAAACCATCAAAACTCTAGAGGAGAAAGCAGGAAAGGACCTCTCTGACCTCAGCCGTAGCAATCTCTTACTCGGCACATCCCCAAAGGCAAGGGAATTAAAAGCAAAAGTGAATTACTGGGACCTTATGAAGATAAAAAGCTTCTGCACAGCAAAGGAAACAACCAACAAAACTAAAAGGCAACCAACGGAATGGGAAAAGATATTTGCAAATGACATATCAGACAAAGGGCTAGTATCCAAAATCTATAAAGAGCTCACCAAACTCCACACCCGAAAAAACAAATAACCCAGTGAAGAAATGGGCAGAAAACATGAATAGACACTTCTCTAAAGAAGACATCCGGATGGCCAACAGGCACATGAAAAGATGTTCAACGTCGCTCCTCATCAGGGAAATACAAATCAAAACCACACTCAGATATCACCTCACGCCAGCCAGAGTGGCCAAAATGAAGAAATCAGGAGACTATAGATGCTGGAGAGGATGTGGAGAAACGGGAACCCTCTTGCACTGTTGGTGGGAATGCAAATTGGTGCAGCCGCTCTGGAAAGCAGTGTGGAGGTTCCTCAGAAAATTAAAAATAGACCTACCCTATGACCCAGCAATAGCACTGCTAGGAATTTACCCAAGGGATACAGGAGTACTGATGCATAGGGGCACTTGTACCCCAATGTTTATAGCAGTACTCTCAACAATAGCCAAATTATGGAAAGAGCCTAAATGTCCATCAACTGATGAATGGATAAAGAAATTGTGGTTTATATACACAATGGAATACTACGTGGCAATGAGAAAGAATGAAATATGGCCTTTTGTAGCAACGTGGATGGAACTGGAGAGTGTGATGCTAAGTGAAATAAGCCATACAGAGAAAAACAGATACCATATGGTTTCACTCTTATGTGGATCCTGAGAAACTTAACAGAAACCCATGGGGGGAGGGGAAGGAAAAAAAAAAAAAAAAGAGGTTAGAGTGGGAGAGAGCCAAAGCATAAGAAACTGTTGGAAACTGAGAACAAACTGAGGGTTGATGGGGGGTGGGAGGGAGGGGAGGGCGGGGGATGGGTATTGAGGGGGGCACCTTTTGGGATGAGCACTGGGTGTTGTATGGAAACCAATTTGACAATAAATTTCATATATTGGAAAAAAAATAAATAAAAAGAATAACCCTCTCAAGCCTCAGCATTCACATTTTACTATGAAGGCACATGTACCTTCCTTTTTTATTTTCCCCTCTCATTATCAGATTCATGGGACTATCTCAGGCCTGTTGATCTGACACCTCTAGCACTCTGCAGGGCCTGATTTTATGTGTTTGTCCTTCTCTTTATCTCAAAGAAGCCCATTTCTAAAGGAATAGGCAAATTAATTGGTTTTGGCCTCCTCCTAACTAGAATTTAAATGTTTCTCCCATAGCCAACATGATTCTTCTTACATGTCTGATTATCTTTTCTTCCCCATGTGATTTATCTAAGGCTCTTCACTATTATTCATATACTGAAACACATATGCTGTAGCATTTCATAAGGTTCTAGAATGTAAGAGGGAAAACACTGTAAGAGGAAATAATGATCTCGGAGCAAAGTATCAAAAGAATATGCAGCATAAATTCAAGATTATTCCTACTGTATAGGGATCCAGCATTATTTGTGTATTAAATCACCTGGATGCATTTTTAAAACTTATTCCCAGATCACAGCCCAGAATGATTACACAAGTTTCTAAGGGGATTCCAACACCAAGCATTACCAACCACTAACGCAACAAGGATATAACAAACTTGTATGGAGATTGGAAGGAAATATCTAGTTCCTTATTGAAATGAGAGAGATGCTAAGTGAGAAAGCCAGGTAATATACCAACCTTTCTTCAGCTAGCAGGAGGATCTGAGAAGCAGAGGAAGAGGATGCCATTAGGCAAAATTCCAAAGATTGGTGTTATGGGTTGAATCATGTCCCCCAAAAAGATGCAGTTAAGTCGTAACCCCTATTACCAGAGAATGTGACCTTATTTGGTAACAGAGAGTCCAGAGGGAATCAAGTTAAAATGAGGTTATCAGCCTGGGCCCTGATCCAAAATGACTGTTATCCTTCTAATAAGAGGAAACTGGACACAAAGACACACATGAACAGAAGGGAAATGATGTGAAGACCCACAGGGAAAAGACAGCCAGGTGACTGCGTGGTGCTTCTACAAGCCAGGGAACACCAAGGTTTGCCTGCAAACTCTAAAGGCTAGAAGAGGCAAGAAAAGACTGCCCCCTAAAGCAGTCACAGAGAACATGGTCCTGCCAACACTTGTTTTCACACTTCAAGACTCCAAAACTGTGAGACCGCCAATTTCTATTGTTTTAATTCACCCAGTGTTTGGCATTTCATTATAGCAGCCCTAGGAAACCAGTACAGTTGGGAAGGGGGATTATATTCAGGCAGAGTTCACAGCGGTTGGAGGAAAACTACACAAGGGGTAGGGAAATGCAAACTAACATTAAAGACCACAGTCTCTACATAGTTGGAATTTCTTGGCTTGGCACAGTGTTTTATCAGTGACTAATGATTAGCGATACATTTTCCTTTTCTTCAGAATCGATTGTCTAGTTATTACTAATGCATGACAATGTGCAACAACCAGCCCAGATATTTTTCCTTTTAAAGATGTTCTTTTTGCTATTAGATTGGCATGTGCTTTTCTGAGATGGTTCAAAACACCAAAACAACTGTTTCTAAGTTTTTCATTGTAGAGACCACCACTTCATTCAGCACTTTTGCAGCAAACCCAAACATTTCCATTTCATTGCAGATGGGAAATAACCTATTTTGAAAAGGGTTAATAACAAAACCTAAGCACTGACAATGAAAATGTAAATGATGAAGATACAATCCAGCAACAGTTTGTTTCTTAGATATATATAGTTTGGTTCTTAGATTGACCACTGAATTTTATTTCTATTTCTATTGTCATATAAACATGTATGAGTAAACATATGTGTAAACATATGTTATACATGTTACATATACACATGTACCTATACACATGTATATGTATATATATACATATACACATATATATTATATATATTAAATGAAGTTTCTCTTATTTCCTATTTAAACATTAAAATCTAATACCTTGTGCTATAAAAATAAATTTAAAAATTAAAACACAAAGGGGAAAAAAAGACCATCATACTATGCAATCAATTAACTCTTACTTCGCTGAAACACTAATTTCTTCTCCTAACCTCTTATAATAGTTCAAAGTAACACATCCATTATTCTCAGCCTAGGTAACACCCTTACTGGTTTTACTGGTTCTGTAAGAGGGATGGAAAGACTCACTGATAACCTTCTGCCAAATCCTATGTAACTTATAACCCAAAACCACAACACTGATATTTACAGTATTCTGTATCTTTTATGTAAATCCCATGAGAGCAAGATTCTAAAGGATGTGTGCATAAGAGAATGTTAATAGTATGGGGGGAAAAAATCTAATAGTAATAGTATGAGGGGAAAAAAATCTAAGTCAGCATGCGTCAAGAGGCCTGTGTTGGAAATCAAAATCTGCCACTCTCTAGCTACTGGATTTCAGACATATCACAATTTTCCTGAATGTTTTCTGGTCATTAAGACAAAAGTATTAGTGGTCATTAATACAAAAAGCAATAGTGGATAAACAGCAATTAAAAATTAGCAATTGACCCTTCCTCTTCCTATGCCTACTTTTTAAGTGTCAGAGATTCTTGCATGTCTCTTGCGATCCCATTCTCTTTTTAGATGAAAACACACTCTTTCTGCACATATGTACTGCCAAAGTTTCCATTGTCCTAAGGTATGACAAATTTGTTGACTAAACGTATCAATTAGTGAAAACCAACTATATCTGCAACATAGATCTCTTTCTTCAGAGTCAGACCCATGCACCCAACTTCCAGTCACACAATCCTCACTTGACTGTTTCAGAAAAAGCCAAACTCACAAAGTCTAAAAGAGAGGTCATCTACTCCCCAACTATGCTTCTATTCTCATGTTCTCAATCTTTGTGACTGACCCCCTATAGAATACCAATCTTTCTATGGGTCTGTACATATGTGGGTGTCTGAGTTCTTCTGAAGACAATGACATGAATTAGTACTATAATAATTTCATCATTTCCATTCTCAGGCCATCAGCTCTCTCTAGCATATACTTTCTTCTGAGGGACGTCAGTGGGTCCCAACATCAAATATGTTTGAAAAACACCAATATACAATGTTAAATAAGTTTCTCCACTAGGGGAATTCTTGGTTTTTAATAAATTAATGAGCACCGTGAATGTACAAGGGTGTGGGAGTTGTAATGTGCAGCATTCCTAAATGTATTTGTCCATACAACACTTACCCATCAGATATCTCATGAAGAAAATGCTGGTGAGAGCATATTTTGATTAGCTCTGGTGTAGCAGACCCAGGATATGGCCAGACATTATCTAAGCCGGCCCTTCAACCTTGGACAGAGCTTAAATGCCCAGGGTCTCACTTCATCTCCACCATGCGGATTGGTCTGCACTACAGAAGACGAATTTGCTTTACATTAAATAGTTCCTAATAGCTTTTTGTCAAACCAACTGAACCCAGTTATTTTCTTTTTAATTCTGTGAGGTATCATTATCTTTATTTTACAAAGAAGCAAATAGGATCAAGAGAGAGCAAACATTTGCTCAAGAAACATAGATATAAACTAACCAAGTTAAGGATTTACATTTTGTCATATCATAACCAGGCCAATCCTCTCTCCCCTGTATTAAAATTCTATGATTTACGATTGTTAGCATGGAAGAAAGATGAGTGAATGACAAACTCTGGGAAAGAGTTCTCATTTGTACTGAGTTAAAGGTAGTTTAAATCAGTGGAAAGTGAAAAAAAAAAATCAGCAGAAAGTGGAAATTACCAGAAACTTTCAACTTTCTGAAGATTTTATGTACGTATAGAAGATTAACAAGCAAATTTTAAAATTACATTTTATGACTACATTAGAACAATTTAGAATGAAAATATCAACTATTTTATGTAGCCTTTCAAGTTTATGAAAATAAAGAACTTTTCCCTTACATTACTAATTTTTTAAAAACAGTTTTATGTCACGGAGCCATCTTCAACCCTGACTATTCTGTGCAATAGTAATAATGAGGATGACAATAGCTGACATGTACCCAGGATTTACAATGTGTCACGTACTGTAGTGGAAGCTTCGCAAAGCATTCTCTTACTTAATCCTCACAACCAACCTCTGAAATAAGATGTTATTATTATCCTAGAGGAGCACAGTGAGTCTTGAAGGAGCTATATCAAAACTTCCCAATCCATGAGCTAGTAGACAGAGCCAGATTCAAACCTCTGACCAACTGGCTAGAGGAAACCAATTCTTAAGGAACATGCCACAGTGTTTTCTGAGTAAAATAAGACTTAATCCATTTAAGACACAGCATTAGAAAGTTAAGAAAAATACCTGAGGCTGGAGCTTGTTACATGCTGTGAATATGTAATGATTCTAGCAAGAAATTTTAAATTAAATAGATCTATGCACTTTAGAAACAGGTTAAACAAAATTCTTCTGAAAGTTCTCCCCCAAGATGAACAATGTCAGGATCATACTACCTGTCTGGTGACATTAAAGAAAACATTACAAAACTCACTCACACAACAGGAAAATGTCATGATGTGATGGCTCGCATCCAGAATTAGCCTGGATTTTCTTGGCCAAAAAGAGGGAAGGGAGTAAATAGAAGAGGATTTTAAAACTACTAGGCTGCCTCTGAGATTAGAGCTACATGCAATGAGCCTGTCTCTCCTGGGCTCCTCTGGCCAAGGCCGGTATAGATTATGGCTCAAAATTCCTCCAAATTCTGCTATTCTATGATTCTACTAGGTAAGTAAACTACTCCCTGGGTGTGAGGTAACAACTCTTCTAGGAGATACATTACTGCTTTAGGTTCCCACATTGCCAATTAGTGTACTAGAGATGAAGTGTAATGCCCTGAAAGAGTTAGTGTTCCAAAGAGCCAACAAGGCGTTTCTTATTCACCTTGAGGGCTGGCTGGTGGAAGTTACCTGTCTAAGAACCAGTACAACATTTTGAAATATGTATCCTGAGAGTAAAGCTGGGTTCACTCACCTTTGTCTAAATCTGCAGCAAACCTACACATGAAAAATGAATTAAACTACCATGTGTTTTTATAAGGCAGTGACATTATCTGAAGGAAACTAATTGGAAAACTTTTATTTTTCTGGAAATTCCCTGAAGATATCATTCATCAAATAAGTTTGTGTCCTGGGCTGTTATATATGGGGCTCTCCAAACAGTGAGCTATTAACTCACAGCCTTATCTCCCTAACCCACTCATCTTTTTTCTTTAATCTTGTAATGAAATGTGAAGCTATGGTGGTTATATGTACACCCTTCCCCCGATGAACTTGGGGTTCTCTCTAGTCGACACGACTGTCACTCTCATGTAACTGGGACCTTGCTCCTGGGTTCAGTGCCTTGCCCCTACTCTTCCTTGACTTTACCTCTGGTGGACCCATCCCCACTTATGTCATCCCTAATCGCACACATAGGTAAAGGGCACATTTACACTTAAAACTTCAAGACGAGAGAATTTCAAGGGATCCCTGTTAAGAGACATGGTAGTTGCAATATCTGTTTTCAGCTTAGAATTTTTCAGACTCTCAGTTACTTACCGTCTAGGTTATTAGAACACAGGCCATAAAAGCATCAGATGATTTCACCAAGCTCTGCTTGTTGATCATTTGCAAATATTTGTTGAGGAATATCTATGCACTGGCATTGGTGATGCAGCAGTACTCGACAAGGATATGGACCTTCTTACCCCGATCTTCAGGATAAAATGGAGAGACATACTAGTATAAAAATTTCAATATGCTATGTTTAGTAGCATAATCAGGGAAATAAGAGTTTCAAGCAAGTATGCACAGGTAAGGGACTTCTTGCTCTTCTCTTTCCTGGATCTACTTTCATCGGCCCTCATGAGTGTTCATTAAATGCAGTGATCTGTCATCTGGAACAATTTTAAGTGTACTGAGTTACTTAGTAGGTCTCAGCACTGTCTAAAGCACTTAACATATAGTACTTCATTTTATCACTCCAAAAACCCAATGAAGCTAGTATTATTACTAAACACTTTAAGCTAAGGGTTTCACCTTAGAGCTAAGGCAAGAAAGTTTACCTAACTTTCCCAAGAACCCACAGTTATTAAGTGGTAGAGACAATATTCCATTCTGGGTAGTCAGGTTCTAAAGCCCACATGCTTAATCACTCCACTCAACTCTCTATTTTCTATACCTTTTTCATTAAAGTAGCCTCTGAACTGTACCAATCAACCACCAAATGCATCCATCTGTTTAATCGTTTAGCCAACAAACATTTACGAGGGGCTTACCAGGTACAATGCACTGTAAGATCATAAAGACAAAACTACAGAGCTAGTTTCTGCCCTCTAAGAAATTTAAAGTCAACGCTGGGAAACAAATAACGTAGAAGGCAAGGTCAATCCAATTCCATCAGAGACAACATCTAACTACCCCCAACCTGGGGAGGAGACAAGAGCACTTTCTCTCTGTATCCAATATCTTCCACATCTAAAGGGTGACCAGAAGGTAGCCGGTGAAATGTCGTTGGGGCAGAGAGAAGAACGTGTCCATGAGCACGAACAGAGAGATGGTTTGGTATGTTCCTGAAAAGCGATAAGCTGGCAGCTTGCAGAGCCAAACTGTCCTGGAAGTAGCGTGGGAAGTCAAGACGTAGGCCTGGAGAGGAAAGCATATGTCACATCATGAAAGTATGCCTTTTACTCAGAGCAAACAAGGAGTCACTGAAGGTTGATGAATTTTCATCAAAAGAGTGGCAAATCAGAACTAAAATGCTTTAGGAAGAAAATTTTGGCTATCGCTCATTTCCCATCTTTTTAATATCATTAGCTAACCATGTTCTCTATATGAATACATGAAAGAGTGAAGCTTCCTCCCTCTTTCCCTTATTAAGTCTACAGAACTTCACCAATGATTCAGAATAATTGTCCTTGAGGAGGGCTCTTTCTCAAAATTCTGCAATAAAGTATGCTTAATTCTTGCCCCCAAACTCTTTTGCTTGTCTTTTTCCTTTGGCTTCACAAAGCAAAAATGGAACACAAAACTGAGCAGAAGGAGAAAGCCGCTGCTCTGGATGTGATGAATGGCAGCGTTATTATGTTTAATGCTCTTCTCCTGGAATGGGTTGCTTTTTAGAAAAACATTAGTAAATGGCTGATAAAACATGCCAAAAGTCCAAGTATATTTAATTCAGTTCAGTCACCTAACAACTATATATGATTGAAGTTTTTAATGGCATTACAACTTCACCCCTTGACGTTCTTTCTACCTTCAATTTTAAGACATAAACTCCTACACTTTCTTTCAGTTTCAGAAACCACTCCTCTATTGCATTTTAGTTACTATACTTTTTTTCTTTTTTGCTCTTGTATATGAGCCATGTAGAAAAGAGGAGATCAAGTATCTATATGTATATATTTATTTACATCTTAGTAAAACTATAAAACAAATGCCAGTGTATCTATCATCCAGAATAATATATGAGAAAATAAAAACAAGTAAAAAAAATTTTTTAGTGTTTATTTTTTTTTAATGTTTATTTATTTTTGAGACAGAGAGAGACAGAGCATGAAGGGGGGAGGGTCAGAGAGAGAGGGAGACACAGAATCCGAAGCAGGCTCCAGGCTCTGAGCTGTCAGCACAGAGCCCGACGCGGGGCTAGAACTCACAGACAGCGAGATCATGACCTGAGCCGAAGTCGGATGCTCAACCGACTGGGCCACCCAGGCGCCCCTAGTGTTTATTTATTTTTGAAGGAGAAAGAGACAGAACGTGAGCAGGGGAGGGGCAGAGAGAGTGGGAGACTCAGAATCCCAAGTGGGCTCCAGGCTCTGAGCTGGAGGCAGAGCCTGAAACAGGGCTTGAACTCACAAGCTTTGAGATCATGACCTGAGCTGAAGTCAAACACTTAACTGACAGAGCGACCAGGCACCCCAAAAAACAACTTTAAAGCCCCTCTTATACTTCTTCCCACATCCCTCTCCCTCTTCCCAGAAGTAGCTACTATTCTAATATTTTTGTTAGTTGATCCTATGTTTTCTGTATTTATGTGGGAATTTCTAAACAACACAGCTTAGTTTCAATCATTTTGAACATAGAATAAATGAAAACAGATTAACAGTCTGCCATGCAGCTCTCCCCAATCAAGCAACAGCGTTCCTATGAAGCTTCAGGGCATTGTCCCTTATCTGTTCAGCAAGATCCCAAAGGAGAGAAGAGTTACCATGAAGAAATTTGTGATAAAGCCTTTGCCAAGTGGAATGAACCCCAAGAAAGTATACAAAACACCTAGAAAGTTCTTAAGAGTTATTTATGCACCAACATGTCCATTTTGCCTGAGGAGAATATAGCATACAATCAGGAGAGGACATCAGATCTTTAGAATTTTACTGACAGGCAGCAGACTGAAAGGGATGCTCAGCTACATACATATGCTGCCTTTGGTGACAAATTAAATATGAAGATGATAGCAAGAGCCCAAACTGTGGAGCTGGGAGCCATGGAGAATTATTCCCAGGCTTTGAAACCTAATGGAGGAAATCCTAATATTTGCCTGGCTAGGTTTCAGAATTTTTATGGGCCAGAAATTCCTCTGAGGCTCCCATTTTATTCCTTTTGAACAAGAATGCTTATACTAGTTACACTATGCCTGCTCAATCATTACATGTTAGGGGAATGAGGGAAAGACAACTTGTTGGTTTTGTTTCACATGTCCATAGATTAGGAGAGGTGGTATTCAGAAAGCTATACTTAAGAAACTATACCCAGAAAACTTGCTTACACCTGGCCCTGGTTTACAGCTAAGATGTTGGATTTTTAAGCTAATGCCATAATAAAATAAGATAGAGCTTTGGGAAGGGGTAACTGTATTTCGCATTTGAGAGGGCCATGAATTCTGGAAACCAGAGGATAAATGATGCAGGCACCACTAAGATCGTCTCTAATAATTCCTGCTTGTTGGTGTCCTTGTGTAGTCCCCTTGAGAAAAGGCTGGTCTTCCTCTCTTCTAATTAATAAAATATGGTGGAAGTAATAGACCGTTACTGTAAAGATTAGGTTATAAAATAACTATGGCCTCCATCTTCAGTTGGTTTCTTCTCTCTCCCTCTTTCTCTGTCTGCCTCTCCATTTCTGTCTCTCAAATTGCCTATGGAAGGGCCCATATGTTGAAAAACCAAGACCCGCCTACAAATATGGGAATGAGCCTGGAAACAGATCAACCCCTCCAATTTGAGCCTTAAGATAAGACCACTGCCTTAGCCAGTAGCTTGACTGAAACCTAACAGGAGACCCTGACACCCAACTAAGCTTCCTCCGTAATATTCCTGATCCACAGAAACTATAAGATACTAAATGTTTATTTTAGGTTGTTAAGTTTTGGATTAATCTGTAATGAAGAAACAAATAACTAATGCAGATTTCTGTTGCGTGACAATACAAAATTAATATATACTCAGATCCTCAGACAATGAAATGCTTAGTTATCTGATTCCAAAGTCTGGATGGTTTATCAGACAAGACCAATAATTCTATAAGACTAACTCCAAAACTTCTGAGCCAGAAGGGCTGAATAACCAGACTTGATACAAAACTTGGTATCCTCAGTGACAACTGTTTAAAGAAAAGGGATTATAGCAGTAAAAATAAAATGAAAATTATAATAGTACCTTACATTTATATAGGATTTTAGGGTTTACAGAGAAATTTCACATCAATGACCTAATTTTATTCTCAGAAATAACTCTATGAGTTTGATTATTTTAATTTCAATTTTAAAGATGAATAAAGTAGACAGCAGAAAAGTTAGAGACCGGCTGAAAGTCATCCTCTAATAAGTGGCAAAACTGTCCTTAAACTTCTGCCTTCTGAGTCTATAATCCACGCTTACCATGTCTCTGGAGTCTTTCTCATTGGGTCTAGGTGTAGGGCAGTCTGTGGTTGTATAGACGCAGAAGAATAATTCTAAAATGCCAGATGTTATTTGATATAAATGATAACTAAAACATCTCTGATAATGCACTAGCTTATTTAGGTTAAAATAGCTGATAACTAAATGGTTCTACTGCATAACAAAATTATCAGGCCTTATTAACAAACCAAATCATTATTACATGAGCACTTTATTTCACCATCAGTAGCCTTTATATAAAAGAAAGCAATTTCACATTCAGAGCCATGATGCTTTGTCTCTGACTATAAAATTGGAGGTGTCTAAAGATATGATAAAAATCCAATCACATCTTCTCTCATTTTTTGCCACTAGAGTCATTCTAAAATATTCAGGGCTCCAATTTGCCTCAACTTGCAGAAGGCATGGAAAGTAATTTCCTGTAAAGAAAGAGCACGTGGCAGATTATCTCTATCCCATACATCAAAATAATGTAGCATTCCAATCTTAAATTAAAATAGACCGAAGAGATCCTGTGGTTTTGTGTAGGAAGGGATTGAAAAATATTCAAGAGAATATACCTCAGGACAAAAAAAAAAAATCTCAAAGGAAACTTTCTAAATATCACTGTTAAATTTTGACTCCCAATCATTTCAGAAGACAGGTAAGCAAAAATTTCTTATATTTGTTCTTCATTTCTCCCACTCGCCAAAGACTTTTTATTTTCCATTGACTGGTTAGCAGTACTTGTGAGATAGAAGCATAAATGTAATTTTAATTTTTTAATGATAAATCTAAAGCCATTCTCATAAAACAAAAGTTGGTATTTCACATCTTCTAAGGTATAACTTTTAAGTTTTTCAAATTGAAAAAGTTTACATTTATTAAGGGTTTCAGATGCCTAGTGAAAACTTGAAAATTCATTCAGGTAAGATATTTCTGCTTATTTAGGACTTTTAATGGACAAATTTTTATATTTTTCTTTTGAGTATTTTAAAACTAAAGATATCTGCATAAAAATAGAATCTGCATTTTTAAGACTTCATCTGTTCCTCATTCTTCTTAACTCAAAATTATAATATTCTGTTTACAACATCATAATCCTTTCCATGGAACAAAATCTGATGTAATAAAGGACAATTATGACTTCAAGTGAGCAGTAAGTACAGGCAGCAAATAAATTCTTTCATGAAAAAAGCTTTGTTTACAAAGAATTTCACAGCATTTGATGTAAAAGTCAATATTTTACACCTGTTTTTTTTTTTCAGCAGCTATTCAACACATTTTACAATTCTAAGGGCAGTATCTAATGTCTCATTAAATGAATAATATCATTTTAGCATCTTATAAGGAAAACCCTAATGAAATTATCATTCTCCTTCACAACTAAAAAGAGGAAATTCTTGAACTCTTAGCAAAAAGAAGTCTGCTGAAGATGTTGTCTCTTTGGAAATTTTAAAAGGGTCATACATTTAGTTGATTGCTGTTTTGAGCATACGGATTAGACTGGGTTTTTCTGCATATCTTTGTGAAACATGTATCAGATCATGTCAGTAACTTTCTTAAACATTTCGATATCTCCTCTACCACTCTCAAGACAAAGTCTGAATTATTCTGCATGACAGATGAGCATGTTCAGATTTTGGTCTCTGAATATCCAGCATTGTCTTTCATCTCTGTCTTCCTCCTCCTCCAATCCCCTATTCTATCGACACACAGACTTACCACTTTTTAACATTGCAACCTCTATCACATCTTCAATAGCTTTTTTAAATGTTAATTTATTTGGGGGGGCAGGGCAGAGAGAGAGTGGGGGACAGAGGATCTGAAGCACGATGGACGCTGACAGCAGAGAGCCAGATGCAAGGCTCAAACTCACAAACCATGAGATCATGACTGGAGCTGAAGTTGGACGCTTAACCATCTGAGCCACCCAGGTGCCCCAATAGCTTTTAAAGTTTATTACTTGAGGGGCATCTGGGTGGCTCAGATGGTTAAGCGTCCAACTTCAGCTCCAGTCATGATCTC
>NW_026060184.1:0-20313 GCF_023721935.1 Panthera uncia | reverse complement strand
TATACTGTGCTGTACCTTGTTTTTTCATTTAAAGGGCATTTTGAAGCATTTTGAACATAAGATGACCATCAAGTCTAGAAGCTAAAAAGAGAGCTTATTGACATATAATGTCTGATAAAATAATGTCTATGTTTCTAGACTTTATAGTCAGGCAGTGTACGTACTGAGATAAAAATCTTCACCTGCCTTTAAAAAATTTTTTTAGTATTTATTTATTTTCAAGAGACAGAGTGTGAGTGGGGGAGGGGCAGAGATAGAGGGAGACACAGAATCCGAAGCAGGCTCCAGGCTCTGAACTGTCAGTGCAGAGCCTGATACGGGGCTCGATCCCACCAACCATGAGATCATGACCCAAGCTGAAGTCAGATGCTCAACGGACTGAGCCACCCAGGCGCCCCCTCACCTGCCTTTTAAAATTCTCCCAACAGGCTCCTTCTTTCTCTCTTGGTCAGTGCTCCTCCTGCACCACCTGGTAGCCCCTCCAGTCTGGGAGCCTGGATGAAACACCATAGGGTAAGGCAGAGGTCCCAGTGTCCCAGGTGCCACCCGGGGTCAAGACATAACTAGGAAGTGAGAAGTTCCACCAATTGGAAACAAGAGACAGGGGAAGCCAAGCAGGTGCCTTCTCCCTCCTACCTGTCCTGCATAGACCACTCTGAGATGGCTCCTGCTTGTGACCCACCTGCAGAGAGAACGCTTCATCTCTGCCATTCGTTGGTCTGGTCAGCGTGCTAACACATGGCATTCGTTCCACTGAAACTTCTCTTGACACTCTGCCCGTTAGCCTCCCTCTGAACCATCCCAGGCTTGAACCTCCCTAAACTGTTAGCTTTTCTTTCTAGAGAAACTGATCTAGGACACTGTAGATTTGTCTAACTCTTTTTTAATAGCTGCATAGTTTTTCATGTATGTATATACAAGTTGTATTTAACAAATCCCCTATCAGTGGACATTTAGGTCATCCCTAATCTTGTGCAGGCATGAATAGTTAAAATATTAGCTAGCTTTCACATCATCTCTTGTTTGGTGACATCCCATTGCTGCATAATTATTATTTTGATTCCAAAAACAATGAAACTTCAACACTTTTAGAAAGATCTGGCACTTGCTTTCCCCTAGAGACTCATTTTCTGTTACTCTTATCTTTAAATTTCATGAGCCATCAATACTGAACTACTTGTAATTCCCAAAGCTCTCTTAAACCTCCCTACCTTTTCACAGACTGTCCTCTCCGTCTGGCAAGCTCCTTAGGCCAGCATCTTGTGTCAACATTTTATCTTCTGTGAATCTTCCTCCAATACTCTTCCAGGTAGAGATTTCTTTGTCCATAATCCACCTCCGTCCTGAAGATGTGACCACTGTATCAGTTACCACGTTGAGTCTGTTTGCATTTCTGTTTCTCCAGTGGTCAGTAAGTTCTCTGAGAACAGGGATCACATTTTTCATCTTTTTAATTCCAAGGCTATAAAAGTTTAGCAACAGTTATGCAAAGCTACATTATACTTGCCTCTCGGGACATCAAAAGCAACCCAGCTTACATGGATTTGGTACCCTTTTTTATGACCAGCTAAAGCTTTTATCCATATATCAAATATTTTGTCCTATGACTCTGTCAAAAAAAAAAAAAAAAGCAGCATGTATTCTCGCAAAAAGCATGGGTCAGTTGAGACAGACCTGAGTTAATTGTGCTGCTTACTAACTTATCTTGCAAACTTCACTCCAGTTTTCTGAGCTTCAATTTCCTCTCTGGTCAAGTGGCTATAATACTACTTACCTTATGAGGTTGCTTGTACTGATGAACGTGACATAACACAGGAATGTGTATTGTCTTTTCTGTGCCTGGAATAAGAAGGATGATCAGAGACGGTTCCTTCTCTTACCCTTCCCCTCTCTCCACTGCTGTCTCATTAAAGTAGCATCTTTGTATCAATCATGTGGTCTCTTTTCATTCCAAAACAGTTTTGAGATCTCTAATAACACCACCAACAAACACTTTATAGAGGGCTCACTATATGTCGAGCAGTATTTTGTGTGCTTTACATATGTTAACTTAGTTATTGAAGTTGCTTAGAGCTATGCCTTGGGGATGTTACCCTTGGATGGTCTCAATTAACTCTCAAAGCACTGAGGTGGTGAACAATTTTTTATATGTTAGCTTGGGTTCCAGCGATGCTATGCAGGACTAGAGAATTCCCATGAGCATTGGTGTTTTACCCATACAGAGAATAAACACACATATTTATGGGCATCTGAAAAGTGGCAATTACCAAAAAATGATTTTTGAAAAAGTTGATATTGTTATCAAAAAAAAAAACAAAAAAAGAAACCCCGACGCTGAAGTGGTTACTAGTCGTGGTGGTTACACGTTAAGACTTATGGGTTAGACTTTGTGTTTAATTTTAATCACTTGGAACGAGGTGGGAAGGAGAAAGAGGAGTCTCCAAATCTTCCCAGAGCTTAGAACTTGTGGTGTTGTCCCATTACCACTGACAGTAGTTTCTCAAATAGCATCTGAACATCGATAGCTGAGAGCGAATTCCAGGCAAGGCATCTTACCCAGAACGCGGAAGTTTCCTTCAGAATACGAGAAAAATACATTTCTCATGTGGTTCAGCAGCCTGAGCCAGAGCTGCGATAATAGGCGTAGCTATAGCTCCTTTCTTGCAAAACCGAGAGGTTTGTGGTTTCCTAATTCCTATTTCTCTTCTTTTTCCTCCTTTCAGCCATTTCATTGCTTGCTTGTTGCCAACAGTTTATTGGCTACCCGATAGCCAGTCACCCCACGTCTTCTCTGCTAACAGAACTCAGCCACTGGAAATCCATTCATCTCAGGGAGGGAGTCATCTATTCCAGTCCCCGGGGGTTCATCGTGTTAGGTCTAAACCATCACGCTGCCCCATTCCCCTTTGATAGTGCTGGGTTAGAGGTGGGCAAGTGAGTCTGTTCTGGCCAAAGAGATGTAGGGGGATGTGGGCTTGGCGGGGGGGGGGGGGGTGTCCCCATCTCAGATAAAACGACATAGCCTCAGAAGAATATAGCCTGTATGCACTACCCGCACCTCCATTCTACCTTGGACAGCTGATGTGAAGCCAAAATGCCTGAAGCTGCGGCAGCCATCTTGTGATCATGAAGTCACCAAAACAATAAGGAGGAGCTTCTGTTATCTGGTTTTGCTGCTCATTTTAGCCTACAACATTTCTAAATGATATGTTGCCTTCCCCGTGGCACTTTCTGTGTTGTCACTTATAAAAGATGGAAGATCAGGAACATTTAGGAAGGTGAGATTTTGCGATTAGTTTTCACTCTCTTTTCTCCACTTTCCGTGTTACATGAGTAAGAGAAAGCTGATATGACTTTCTAAAAATCTTGAGAAATAGTAATCAGGCTCTTCAATTCCCCTAGGTGTCACAAGTTCTCATTCTTAATACTTGTTCAAAACACTATTTTCCAAAATAGAGCCAAAGTTGTGGGGAAAGTCATGCATCCCAGCTTCCCTTCTCGGTAAATGCGCTAGCTGTCCTCTCTGCAGACTGTCTTCCTCTCTGCAGGTGCTCGCCTGGCTCTTGCTCCTTTCAAACTCTGACTAGCCTTGCATCACCATATTGGCAATGTCAGTTCCACTTTCACAGTCCTTTCTGATTCCAGAGTGCAGCAACAACTCATGACAATTATCTGTGTCACTCATTGCAAGTTCTTAAGGAAAATTCCAGTGAGGTTCTGGGAAACTCATTCATTGGCTCCCCATGGGTCAGTGGCCACCCACTCTGTCATAGGATCACATGATACAAACATGGGTGCCTAAGCCTGGCCCTGTGACAGAGCAACAGGGGAGGGATCTGTTAGCAAGATAAATAATGAAACAAGGGCTGCAGTAGGTCTTGCTGAGCTGGTATCATGTTCCTTGAATATTAGCAAGATTCTAGTGTATTTCTCAAACATCAACTGACATGAGCCTACAATTATATTGTGTATCCTAATCAAAGGGAAAAGGTATTGAGAATGTGGTGGACAAAATAATGGCCTCCCCCAAATGTCCACACATCAATGCCCAGTACCCATGAATATGTTACATTACATGGCAAAGGGGAATTGTGGTTATTAATCAGCTATTTTACAAAAAGAGATAATGTTGGATTATCTGGATGGTCTTTATTTTTTTTTTTTATTTTTTAACATTTATTTATTTTTGAGACAGAGAGAGACAGAGCATGAATGGGGGAGGGTCAGAGAGAGGGAGACACAGAATCCAAAACAGGCTCCAGGCTCTGAGCTGTCAGCACAGAGCCCAACGCAGGGCTCAAACTCATGGACCGCGAGATCATGACCTGAGCCGAAGTCGGCTGCTTAACCGACTGAGCCACCCAGGCGCCCCTCTGGATGGTCTTTAAATGTGGAAGAGAGAGGTAGAAGGGTTTTGGTGATACAGTGTGAGAAAGATTACTGGCCATTGCTGGCTTTGAAGATGGGAGGGGGACATGAATGCAGAATGCAGGTGGCTTCTAGAAGCTGGATACAGCAAGAAAACAGACCCTACCCTAGGGTCTCCAGAAGGGAAAGTGGCCCTGCCAGTATCTCAAATTTTAGCCCACTGAGACCCATTTTTGACTTATAGTTCTGGCCAACAGAACTATAAGATAATAAGCTTGTGTTGCTTTAAGCAACTAAGTTTGTGGTAATTTGGTACAGCAGAGATAAGAAACTAATACCCGGGACAAAATGGGTACAACTTTTATGTGCTAGCACATCCATTCTCTTCCGATCCAGAAAACAAGACTGTGAGTTAGCATTATTATCCTTCTTCTCCTAAAAAACAATTTAGGCTAAGAAATTACACAGGTAGTGAGCAGCAAAGTTGTTTGATTCCCAAGTTCATGTTCTTTCAAGCAAACCCCAGCTGCCTGTTCGATGCAGTGGTTCCCAAACCTGGCTGGCCTTTGGACTCACCTGTCATCTTTAAAATGTTCTGATGCCTGGTTCCCGTGCCCAGACATTCCCATTTAATTGATATAGGATGTAACCTGGCCATCAGGAGTTTTAACGTATCCCCAGGTAATTGTAATGTGCAACCCAAGTCTAGCAACCATTGTCCTGGAGAAAGGTCTATAGCGTCTTGATATTAAAGGGTGACCATTCAATTACTTTTCCTTTTAGAAATAAACTTCTTTTTCAGTGGTTCCCACCTGGGTTGCCCAAAAGAATCGCCCGGAGAGCTTTTAGAATATATTTCTGCTTGACCTCACCCTCAGGGATGCAGATCTAAATGGTCTGGAGGAAAAGTATGCTATTGGATACGATTATTCCATTCAAATGGATTACAAGCTTCCTGAGTACAGGACAAGCTTACTCATGACGTTTTTTCAGAATACTTTTATTGTCAAGAAAGTAACAATGCCAGCTGTTACTGAACACAGACTAAACTTTTTTAGTATCTGGTCTTATCATTGGCATCAGTTGTTTTTGATTGACCAGCATTCATTCCATCTCATTGTAACAACTCTGATGTTTCTTGGAACCACTTCCCTGTTTCTAGTCCACATGGTTCAAACAGTCTGGCTTAACTTTTTTTTTTTTTTTTTTTAATTTTTTTTTTTTCAACGTTTTTTTATTTATTTTTGGGACAGAGAGAGACAGAGCATGAACGGGGGAGGGGCAGAGAGAGAGGGAGACACAGAATCGGAAACAGGCTCCAGGCTCCGAGCCATCAGCCCAGAGCCTGACGCGGGGCTCGAACTCACGGACCGCGAGATCGTGACCTGGCTGAAGTTGGACGCTTAACCGACTGCGCCACCCAGGCGCCCCCAGTCTGGCTTAACTTTTAGCTTATTGGGTGGACATGTAATTCAGACCTGATCAATCAGCATGGTCCATCTCCTTCACCATAGTAATTGGTTCTGGAATGGCCGTGTGATTCAAGCTGGTCCAGTGATACTCAGCCCTAGGAGTTTTACTGAACTGTGGAGGAGAGGCTCAGGAGCTCTCTTTACTGAGATTGCTTGACTTTGTAGTATGAAAAGTTCTAACCAACAGGACCCACCATATTAAATGAGCCAGAGAATGAAGCCAGTGCAAAGGAAAGCAGAGCCAAATGATGGAGAGACTTGAGTCCTAATGACAATGTTTATGCCCCTGGATCCAACAGTGCCTGAAGCTAGTTTATCCCTATGGACTTTTCAGTTATGTGAGCCAATAAATGTCCTTTTTTGCTTTAAAAATAAATAAATAAATAAATAAATGGTCTGGAGTAGCCCCGGGACAGTTTAAAGCTCCCCCAGTGATTCAGATGTATGATCAGGGTTGAAGCCCCCTGTATGGGGAGAGCGCAACGGAGTGCGGAGTACTTGCTAGCAGCCTGTCTATTTTGTGAATCATTCTGAAAGTCCTGGGTGCTGGTGGAAAGTAAAGAAGATTTTCACAGCAAAGCCGAGTCCTCCACTACCCCATGGGGATGTTCAAGGGTAAATGTTTCCAGCTGTCTCTGACAGGAAATGTTTACACGTGTTTGCGGAACCTCTCTATCAGCATTGAGCAAGATTCTGTTTTTGAAGCACAGCCGGATGAACACTTGTAACCTAGGATTCATAAGAAATACAAAAGAGTTCGTTGAAGGTACTCAGAAATAGTGCTGTGAGCATCACGAGTTGTTGTCAGGCAGGTAGGGTAGCCAAGGCTGTCGTTTTTAAGGACTAAACCATTCGGCAAAGATTGCTACAGACAAGGAGCTGTGCCAGGTACCAACTTATCTCCCCACGGCTTTCCAGTTGCAAGGGAGGGGTGGGGGTAGGGGGAGAAGAGCATGTCCATGGAAGGTTCTAGCAGTTAGCACCTTCACCTGGTGGTCACATTTAGTGTCAAGGTAAGACCCCGTGGCGTTATGTGACACTTGCTAAAATACAATGTGAAGTTCTCAGGGTCATCTATGCAGGACGCATGCCAGAGATGCGTAAGGTGAATCTCGTCAAACCTCTGGACCCTCCTTCCAGCTGTCAGCAAATACCTGGATGACAGGAACAAGGTGTACGACACCATGAGATAAATCCAGACCATGGAACGCTCTATAAGACAGCTGGCCTTGTCTCTTCAAAAGGGCAGTTTTGAAAAAAAAACAAAACAATACAAAACAAAACAATAAAAGAAAGCACACAATTCTTTCAGCACAAAAAAAATAAAGGATCGTAATGACCAAATGCAATGCCTTAATTAGATCCTTGAGGGGACAGAGGAAGAAACTACCTTTACATATGGGAAAACTGACTTACAGGAAAGTTTCTTGGCTCGTTATTTCAGACCAGGATTCAAACTCACAAATTCAAAGGAGCAATGGACCATCCAAAAAGCCTAGCTTGTAATGTTTTTCAAACAATGCTAGTATTACCTAAAACATTTTATTTTATTTATTAGGGGGGAGGGAGGGGCAGAGAGAGGAGGAGAGAAAGAATCCCAAGCAGGCTCCACACTCAGCACGGAGCCCGACTCAGGGCTCTATCCAATGGCCCTGGGATCCTGACCTGAGCCTAAATCAAGAGCTGGATGCTTGGGGCGCCTGCGTGGCTCAGTCGGTTAAGTGTCCAACTTCGGCTCAGGTCACGATCTCGCGGTCTGCGGGTTCGAGCCCCGCGTTGGGCTCAGGGCTGATGGCTCAGAGCCTGGAGCCTGCTTCCGATTCTGTGTTTCCCTCTCTCTCTGCCCCTCCCCCGTTCATGCTGTGTCTCTCTCTGTCTAAAAAAAAAAAAAACGTTAAAAAAAAAAAAAAAAAAAAAAGAGCTGGATGCTTAACGGACTGAGTCACTGAGGTGCCCCTTACCTAAAACATTTCTGAACCACATTTAAAAGAATTATTTATCAGAGCCAGTCTGTTTCAGAAAATAAATATCACTGTGCATAATCACAGTTTGTGTTCATACTGAAGGGAATGCCTGCACTTGCTTAACTTCTTTATTTACCGCTTGTGACCCCTAATGATATTTAGCAGACCTCACAAATCAAATCCACCCGTAAGGGACAAAGGTGTGCGACCATTGAAGAGAATGTAACATGGGTTCTGAAGGTATTGCTAAAAAGCAAACTGCAAAGCTTGTGTGTGCAAGATATGCTTTTGAAGAGGATATTTAAATACATAAATTACAGCATGCTGTTTTCAAAAATGTCAACACATCATGCTCACACATTACTACTTGTTCTTTTAAGTATGTATGGACAGAGGCAAGGCATCATGGCGGCATGTGCATTAAGGAATGTGGTGACTCTAGTTGGTGTCCAGGTGAGCCAGCTCCTCAGACAAGCCTGAGGAAAGCCATTTAACTCCAGAACCATAAGGGCAAGATTGAGAAAGAAGTGGCCCATTGATGTGGGCAGCACTTAGAAGACCGTGTCCAGGAGTCTAGCAGAAAAGCTGCGGGAAAGACTTCCATCTCTAACACTCTCAGAGATCGGATCTTAAGGAGGCATTTTCTAGTGTGGAAAGACTAGGAATAGAGATATTTATCCAAATGTTGTGGGAATCAGTCTTGGCCTGACAGAAGCATCATCCTTTTTCCAAGACAACTGTAAAATGTGGAAAAGATGTATTCAAGAATGTGGGAACGGCTAGGTACTCGTCAATCTGGTTATAGAAAGATCGACTTGGCTGAAGCCATCTGGGCCGACTGCTAGTTGCCTACCCAATAATCATTCCTTTTATTCCTAGGGCAATATTGTGACTCATAAGAAATATGTATATTTGGCCTTCCTCCACAGTTCCTGGCCCACACCTCACAAAACCCTTTGAGTCTCCTGAGAATAAGAACAATGCGAGCATCTTTTGTCATATTTGGTCTCTTGTCCTCGGTCTCTGAAAAGCTTCAGACCCATGAAGGTGAAATGGGCGTATTGTTTTTCATAACAAGCCCTTTTCCACCACAGCTGAGTTTATGTTAAGGGGGTAACTTTGGGAAAACACCTAAGGATGGGGGCCGATTGCCGGTGAAACCAACCAAGAATAAGGGGTTGGAAATTTCAGTCCCACCTCCTGATTTCCAGGGAGGAGAGAGGGGCTGGAAGTTGAGTTAATTGCTAATAGCCAATGGTTTAATCAATCGTGCCACCTATGTCATGGAAACTTCATAAAAACCCAAAGGGCACGGGGCGCCTGTGTGTCTCAGTCGGTTGGGCGTCTGACTTCGGCTCAGGTCATGATCTCACAGTCCGTGGGTTTGGGCCCCACGTCGGGCTCTGTGCTGACAGCTCGGAGCCTGGATCCTGCTTCGGATTCTGTGTCTCCCTCTCTCTCTGCCCCTCCCCTGCTCATGCTCTGTCTCTCTCTGTCTCAAAAATAAATACAAACATTAAAAAACATTTAAAGCAATAAAATAAAATAAACCCAAAGGGCAGTGTTTGAAGAGCTTCCACGTTGGTGAATGCAACCACCTGCTGGAGAGGAGAGTGGCACACCTGGACTGGCATGGATGCTCCCCGCCCCTTCCCACACAACTTGCCCTATGCATCACTTTCATCTGGCTGTTCCCGAGTTGCATCCTTTTATAATAAACCAATAATCTAGTAAGCTAATATTTCTCTGAGCTGCGTGAGCCACTCTCGCAAATTAAGAGAACATAAGGAAGGGTTGTCGGAACCTCTAATCTATAGCCAGTTGGTTAGAAGCATAGGTGATACCCTGGGCTTGGGCTTATGACTGGGGTCTGAAGGGGGGTGGGGGTGACAGTCTTGTAGGACTGAGCCCTTAACCTGTGGAATCTGATGCTATCTTCCAGTAGATAGTGTCGGACCTGAGTTGAATTGTAGGACAGACACCCAGCTGGTGTCTGAGAATTGCTTGAGGGGGGGGGGGTGCGCAGGGGAGAAAGCCCTCCCCACCTATTGAAATTGGGTCCCAGAACACTCTTACCTCATTATCAGAGCCCCAATTTTCTGTAATGTTGGGCATTCCCATGTTATATGGGTCATTCCCCAGCTCCAGGGAGGTAAATAATGCTCAATGTAAGATGATTATTATAGTCTGGGTTCCTTCCAGAGTAAGGAACAAGGATCTGGGGAGATGATCCCAGAAACTGCCTAGAAACACAGTTTAAGAGATTAAGGGAGATGTGTGTATAGCACCAAGCCCAAAGCTCTGATCATAGTAGGCACTGACCTGTCATAGCTTCATGATTACCTGGGTGTAACTCTGTCTTGCCTTAACACAGCAGTATCCAAAGCCCTGTGGGATCTGAGTGATATGCGTGCCAGAATCAACGATTTCCTGATGGTGGGCACATTGTCAGCATGTGCTAGAATATGCGCTTGGGGCAACTAGCACACTTGAAACCCATAGCAACGGTGTTGATTCATGGCAACAAGGAGCACCGCGCCAAGGAAGGGAGAATAACAGCAGGACCGGACTTGCTCTGTAGGGATGGGGCAATCGCCTCCTTGGAGGGCAGGGGGAAGCATGGAGATTCTCCCTGTGCTTAATGGAAATTTTAAAACCTAATGACAACTCTGGTAAAGGGTGGGAGAAATGAGAAAGGATTTTGGTCTGGCGCTAAAAATCCCCACTACCGTGAGGAATGACCCCACCAAATCTTTTCTCACTTTCTCCACGTAATGAAGTTTTAGCTCTGGCGCAGGGCTACAGACTGCATTTCCCAGCATCCCTTGCAGCTTGGTATGGCCATGTGATCACATTGTCACCAATGCAGGGTGTCACCAATGCCACATCTATCTCTTTTGCTTAGAGGAAATCGTTGTCTTGGACTATTTCTTTTCCCCTTCCTGGAAGCTGAATCTTCTCTCGACTCAGCTTTGACCATACAGAAGAGGGCTGCTTTTATTCTGAATATTAACTGGGAAAAGCATGATACAACCCAGAAGTTCAGCATGTCAAAGAGTAGTCGCTATCAAAAAAAGCTACTGATCACACAGACACACGCACAATTAATGCAACATTTACGTTTATTTCCTTCAATAGGCAAGCTGGGGGGCGCCTGGTCGGCTCAGTCTGTGAAGCGTCCAACTTTATCACAGGTCATGATCTTACCATTCATGAGCTCAAGCCCCACGTGGGACTCTGCGCCGGCAGCCCAGAACCTGCTTCAGATTCTGTCCTCCCTCTCTTTCTGCCCCTCCCTGCTCATGCTCTCTCTCTCTTTCTCTCTCTCTCTCTCATAAAAAAACCAAAACAATGACAAAAAGTAGGCAAGCTGGTAGAGAGTTGGTGGGGAGGAGGAGGGGTGATGAACACACACAACCTTAACAGTCTGTTTAGTCTTTCTCTTCCTGCTTCCCTGTTCACTCCCAGGCAGTATGTCACCGACCTCTGGTACCAAGAGTTCTTTCCGTTGTCCACAGGAGGCGATCGGGACCTCCTCCAAACTGCGCGCCACAACCTACAAAATCCAGTTGAGTATTTTCCCAAGAGATGCACGAGATGGATGCCCAATGTTCGGGGACAGTAGGGAAGGTGGGGGTCTTAGGCAAAATGGGATCCCTAGGGGACTGGGAATTACAGGAGCATCGCCTTGGATACCTTCTCTCCGATGCAGGCAACTTATTTATGCTGCTCGCTTTCGGGGATAAACACGCTCGCCTTTGTATTCTAAACTCTCCTCAAAAACAACATATGTAATAACAAATTCGTATCAACATGTTTATGACATCTCTGAAGTTCAACGCGTTTACAGCTTATCATAGTGAGGCGTAAACACTCTGTCAAAACAGTTTCCCTTTTGTGGAAAGGGAGAGTGAGACATCCTTTCAGTACTGAGACAAAGCACATGCGTCCCCGGGGACAGAGTGAGGCATGGAAGAGCCACAAGATCCCAAATGATACACTAAGACATGCTAAGTAGACGATAACATTTACTGACGAAATGAATGAATGCATGAGTGAAGGGCAAGTGAAAACAAGTTCCTCATACTTTTAGAATAACGAAGCAACATATATTGTTTTCCTTTGTCTGTTTCCGGAACGGCGTGTCTCCAAAGAGGGCTCCAGCCTGACAAGGGCCACCCTGAGTCACCCTGCACCTGGATGGCAGTGCGGGGAGCTGGGTCCACCTCTGCATCCTACAGCCGCTGGGGACCCCTGAGAAACCGGGGGGGGGGACTCTGGCCGCCAGGGCCTCTGGGGGAGGAAAACAGCAGCAGCACCGACCCTCCCAGCACAAACGCTCATGGGTCAGGGATTTTTGAGTGAAATATTGAAGAACAGATGGCAAAATAAAGGCTCTTTATACATGTGAAGTCTGTGCTTTGTGTGTATGCGTATTACACTTGTGTGTGCGGTGAATATTCATGCCACTTCTGCCAGATGATGAGTTGACATTGCCAGCCCCATTTACAGCTAATAACAATCGACAGTCCTAACTATCAACATCGTCTTCACTGCCACCTTCTACCACATGAACATTTACGGTCAACTCTGACACGCAGAAAAGATAATTGTTTCAGAGAGCTACCAACCCGGGTCTCGGGGTAAAAAGCAGTCTTTTTTTGACTCTAGCCCCTTTGATGAACCACTGCAAGATAAACGCTGACATGGCAGAAGTTTTGGCAGAAAACATTGATTGTTAAGATGAAGGGAGAGAGCCCGTGGGTGGCTCAGCTGGTGAAGCCTCCGACTCTTGATTTCAGCTCAAGTGATGATCTCCTAGATTGTGAGATCGAGCTCCATATTGGGCTCTGTGCTGGCAGTGTGGAGCCTGCTTGGGATTCTCTCTCTCTCCCTCTCTCTCTCTGCCCCTTCCTCGATTGTGTGTGCATGCTCCTCTCTCTTGCTCTCTCAAAATAAATAAATAAACTTAAAAAAAAAAAAGATGAAGGGGAAAAGAAAGCGAGCCAGCACCCAGTAGGATATGCTGGATGTATGATAAGCCAATGAGAACAGTCTACAGGTTCTACAAGCAAAGAGCCCGGACTAGTCTAAGTATTATCTTATGCTCAGGGATCACGTTAATGAGCCCCATTTCCTATACACGACAAAGTGGCTGGATAATGACCACCTTGACTAAAAAGGGCACAGGGAACATTATTGGAAAGACAGTCTGAGGGCAGGGGAACCTGGATGGCTCAGTAGGTTAAGCATCCAACTTCGGCTCAGGTCATGATCTCACAGTTTGTGAGTTCGAGCCTCGAGTTGGGCTCTGTGCTGAACAGCTCAGAGCCTGGAGCCTGCTTCAGAGTCTGTGTCTCCCTCTTTCTGCTTGTCCCCCCCCCCCACTCTGTTTCTCTCTCTCTCTTTCTCTCTCTCTCTCAAAGATAAATAAGCATTAAAATTTTTTTTTAAAAAGTCTGAAGGCAGATATTCTACTTATATGTTCCAAAAGTGACTGGTGGCAATTCTAAATTATAAACTCCTATCATCTTTAAACCACTAACCACTACAATTTTAGGGTTTTTTTTTTTTCAACGGCTTAGCTCTTAACAAATGCACTAAGCAAGACAAAGTAAGTTCTTAATCAAACAGGTGTTGAAGCATGCATGCATGCAAGCTTAGTTCTGAGACGAATCCATTGGTATCATCAGGGTGGGGGGGAGGTCAAGGAGGGTGTGCTATATCAGAGAGGATAGTTCTAGAATGGCAGAGGAAAAGGAAGGCAGAGGGTAGAGGCAGAGGGTAAAAAGAAGCCCCTGGCCTGGGGTTGGAAAGAGAGAGATCATAGGGGACTCTCTTTCTTCCAGTAACTTGTTTGCAGCTTCAGTAATGATGTTAACTCACAGTCGTATGGTGCTTACTTCCTCTAGGAACTATGTTAACTTTTATGTGTGTTAAATCATTGTCCCCTCGTGAGAACCTTTGAAATAGGTATAGCTATTCTCCCCACTTTATAGATAATGAACCCAAGTCACAGAGAGGTTAAGTCCATTGCCTAAGGTCACACAGCAGTCAGTGGGGGAGTGATGCTCCAATCCTGGAACTAGGCTTTGACCCATTCTGCCATGCTGCCAGGGCCCAGGGGACCGTGGGGAGTAAAATGCTCCCAGTGTTCTACCTTGGCAGGGGCTATGCTATGCAAAGAAAAGGGTACCTTTTACTAATTGGCTCAAAGAGATTTCTGCTGGCCCAGGTTGCTTCCGTCCAGAGAGGACCCTCTTTTCTATTTTTCCATTTGTGAGAGAGAACCCCTGGCAACCACTTGTGCACCCTCTGTCACTAGCACAGGCGAACACTTAGGGCGGTCCGTCGGCATCTGCTGTGTGCGTGTTGGTTCAGCCACAACCCACTCCCACTCCTACCAATCCTGGCTCCCAGTCATCCACTTCCCTTCACACGGCCAGCCCGGCAGAAGCGATCTACACTGAACAGGAGCTCGAAGCTGCGGGCTGGCCCGGCCACCTGCCAGCACCTCTGAGTGGAAAGAGCTGTGCTGAGTGGGGCAGGAGCAGGGCGGCTCTTCCAGGATGGTTGTGGATGCTCAGAACAAAGTCAAGGGCTACCCACAAAGTTACAATGCTCCACCACAGAAGGCTTTTACTGCTGCTTTCTGAGAAACAAAATTAAACAAATGTTCTGATGATTCTCCTTTTCCAAATAAGTAGCAAGAAATTAACACCTCAGTCTTGCAACCGTGAAATGTACATTGTGGTTCTATGTCCAAGACAGATGTGGAGTCTTTGTGGAGAGGATTCAGGCCAGGGTCGCGGCTCGGCCACCTCCTCCTACTCCGTAGAGTTGGCAAATTACCTCAACTGTCTGGATCTCACTGTGCCAATCTCTGACAAAGTAGGAAATATATATATTTGGTCTCTGTCCCTGGTCCCTGACACAAAGCTCTCAAATCCCTTGGAATGTCCTGGGTGATAAGAGCATATTTTGTTATAGTGAGGTGACCTTTAGTGGGCTCCTGAATAGCTTTGAGACAATCACCAGAAAGACTAAACTATGATTAGCAACTTGGAATTTACAGCCCCACTTCTATCCTCCAGACTGGAAAGGAAGGTCAGAGATTGAATTAATAATCAAATATGACTATAAGATGAAGCTTCCATAAAAATTCCTAAACTATGGGATGTGGAGAGCTTCTGGGTTGGTGAACACATCCACGTGCCAGGAGGGTGGCTCACTCCAACTCCAAGGGACAGAAGCTCCTGCACTTGAGGCCCTGTGTACCTCTTCACCTGGCTGTTCATTTGTATCCTTTTTTATTAAAAAAATTTTTTTTAACATTTATTCATTTTTGAGAGACAGAGTGTGAGTGGGGGAGAGGCAGACAGAGGGAGACACAGAATCTGAAGCAGGCTCCAGGCTCTGAGCTGTCAGCACAGAGCCCGACGTGGGGCTCAAACCCACAGACCTGAAGATCATGATCTGAGCTGAAGTCGGATGCTTAACCGGCTGAGCCACCCAGGTGCCCCTGTATCCTTTTTTATATCTTTTTTTTTTTAATTTTTTTTTAATGTTTATTTATTTTTGAGAGGGACAGAGAGAGACAGAGCACAAGCGGGGAAAGAGAAGAAAGAGAGGGACACACAGAATCCGAAACAGGCTCCAGGTTCTGAGCTGTCAGCACAGAGCCCGATGCGGGGCTCAAACTCACAAACCGTGAGATCATGACCTGAGCCGAAGTCGGTCGCTCAACCGACTGAGCCACCCAGGCGCCCCTTTTTATATCTTTTATAATAAGCCAATAAACATAAATGTTTCCCTGAGTTCTGTGTGCTATTACAGCAAATTATCAAACTTGAGGCGGGGATCATGGGAACCCCCACTTTGTAGCCAACCTGGAGACTCACCACTTATGATTGTCATCTGAAGAGGGAGCAGTCTTGTGAAAGTAACTTCTTAACTTGTGGGGTCTGCCCCAGCCCTGAGTAGTTAGTGTCAGAATTTATAAGGCACCTTGTTGATATGCAGAGCATTGGAGAATTGGGTGGCATAAGGGAAATCGCTTCATCCTTAGTGTCAGAAGTGTTGTGAGTGGAGTAAGAAACAGACTTCCCTTCACCATGCAAAGGAAATAGATAAATCTGACTTACAAAGTTGTGATGAGCAACAAGCGACACAACATACATGAAAGAGACTGGGAGATGCCAAGAAAGGTTTGCTGAACCCAAAAAGACAGGAGGAAGAGGAAGAGAGGAAAACTAGCACTGATTTGAGTTGGGCATCCCAAAATTGTCTCATAATGGAGCATCTGGGTGGCTCAGTCAACTGAGCGATTTTGGCTTGATTTTGGCTCAGGTCATGATCCCAGGGTTGTGGGATCGAGTTCCATGTCTGGCTCCACACTAAGCGTCTGACTTTGGCTCGGGTCATGATCTCACTTGGGATTCTCTCTCCACACAGAGAGGAAGGAGATGGAGAGGGGAGACGGGGGAAAGGATAGACACACACGGCAGTGAGAATGGGCATTGAGAGATGCCCATGAAGGTGCACAAGGCAACAAGCAGAAGAGGTGGGTGGTCAGCCTGCTTCAGCTGTTGGGGGTCATGGGACTGGGGCCCTGCATTCATCCTGTCATCTTATCACTTGCCTTCATTGTGTTTCGAACTAACTCTTCAGTAGTGAACTCACTATCTGAAGTTGGCTTTCTCAATTTTCTTCTTCTTTTTGATTTTTTTAAATGTTTATTTGTTTTTTGAGACAGAGAGAGATAGAGCACGAGCAGGGGAGGGGCAGAGGGAGAGGGAGACACTCAATCTGAAGCAGTCTCCAGGCTCTGAGCTGTCAGCATAGAGCCCAATGCGGGGCTCGAACCCACGAACCACGAGATCATGATCTGAGCCAAGGTCGGACGCTTAACCAACTGAGCAATCCAGGTGCCCCATCTTTCTCAATTTTCAAGTTTTTCCTTCTTGGAAATTCCTTTCTCCTTCCCTGGGTACCTGTGCAAGCCTGAAAAGCAGCTGCCTAAACATGTTCACATCCTAATCCCCAGAACCTGTGAACACCGTACCTTATTTGGCAAGCACAATTTGTATAGGTAATTATGTTAAGGATCTTGAGATTTGGGGAGTATCCTGGATTATCCAAGGGGCCCAATGTCATCACAAGTGTCCTTATAAGAGGGAGGCAGTCGCGTCAGGGTCCGGGGAGTTGCAAGGACAGAAGCTGAGGCCAGAGCGGAGAGAAGACGCTCTGTTGCTGGCCTGGCAGATGGATGAAGGGGGCTGTGACCCCAGCAATGGAGTCAGACTCTAGCAGCAGAAAAGGGCAAGGAAACATTTTCCCCTAGAGTTCCGGAAGGAGCCAGCCCCGCCGGCCCCTTGACGTTAGCCCAGTGAAATGGATTTCAGACGTGACCTCCAGAACCGTAAGAGCGTAAATTGGTGTTGTTCCCGGTGATTTGTTACAGCAGCAACAGAAACTGACATACCTCACCCCCTCCCCTTGTGCACTTTCACCTCTACAGTTTGGTGCTGTTAGGCCTTGGTCAGAATTCCAAAATCAATAGTAGCTATGTGCACAGTGCTTCAAGATTTGCAAAGCGAGTGTAGTAAAGCCTGAGCATTTATCCTGTGCCAGACATTCTGTAAGGGCTCTCCATGCACTGACAGCCGGGTCCCACGGATATCCTACCATCGTCCACAGTGTGTTGAACCGAAATCCAAACCACGTGTGTCTGCCCTCACAACCCATGCTCTCAATCAGAACCTTCAATTGCCGCTTCACTTTATTTTAAACATTCAATAATATCTCCTTTGCTCCTGTGCAAAGCCTTTAAAGAGGGCACTTTTTAAAAAAGTTTTAAATGTTTATTTTTCAGAGAGAGAGAGAGAGAAGACAGAGCGTGAGTGGGACAGAGAGAGAGGGAGACACAGAATCCAAAGTAGGCTCCAGGCTCTGAACTGTTGGCACAGAGCCCAACGCGGGGCTCAAACCCACGAACCGTGAGATCATGATCTGAGCCAGAGTGTGACCGACTCAACCGACTAAGCCACCCAGGCATCCCAAAGAGGGTATTTTTTAAATCATCCTTCACTTATAGAGGAGGAAGTCAAGGCTCAGAGAGTTTAAGTGATTTTACCGAGACCATTCATGCAAGAGGAGTCAAAGCCAGCCCTCAAACAGGTCAAATGCTTCCTTCTCTCTGACCCATTCATGACAAAGAATTGCTCCTCCCTTGAATCCCATAAGACTTTGTAAATAAATACCTCTGTCACCACAATGCATTCTAATTATGTATGTGTGTAATGTGAGCCTTGAGAATGTCAAACCTTTGCGGTTCAGTCTTTCTATGAGGTCATCGTTAAAGGGGCACAGGCAGCCAAAAACCGGCAAAAAGGAAATCTTTATTCTTTGACTCTCAAAAATAAAGGGGGAAGGATGAAATTCAAAATCTCCAGTTGCATGTGTTGTTTGTGTGTGTGTGTGTGTGTGTGTGTGTGTGTGTGTGTGTTTTGAGAGAGAGAGAGAGAGAGAGAGAGAGAGTACACATACATGAAAGCAGGGGAGGGGCAGAGAGTGGGGAGGAAAGAGAGAGAATCTTAAGCAAGCTCAACTCGGGGCTCCATTCCACAACCCTGGGATCATAACCTGAGCTGAAATCAAGAGTTGGATGAGTCACCGACTGAGTCACCCAGGCACCTCTCCAGCTTTATGTTTATATCCCCTCTTCCATTTCCAATTCCCTGAGCCCACAGCACCTACCCTCCTGACCCTGTCCTGTCCGGTCCTTAAGAGGCATTTTTCTTTTACCTTCTCATCTCCTCTCTCACTCAATTCTCTGTTAGGTCTACTTGGCTTCTCCTCCACATGTGTCGCCTCCTATCAGCTAGTTTTTGGTTTTTTTTTTTTTAAGTATAGTTGACATGCAATGTTACATCAGTTTCAGGCGCATCACGTGGTGATGTGACAATTCTGTATGTTACTCAGCACTCAGCACAAGAAGTGTGGCCATCACGTGTCAGCATACAGACTTACTACAATAATATCTCCCCTATGCTGTACTTTTCGTCCCCATGACTTATTTTATAACCGGAAGTTTGTGCCCCTTACTCCCTTCGCCTATTTTCAATTTTGCATCCGAATCTTTCGCCTCACCTCCAAGTGTTTCACACCTGCAGAAGCCCGCCAGGGAGCAGCCCAAGAAAGCGCTCTCTTCATTTAGAGCAGCCTTGGGGGGGAGGGGGGGTGGTGGGCGAGGGGCAGTCTGGAAACACTATCACTCAGTAACCTTCTACCCTGTCACACTGGGAATGACAGCAAGCCATTTTGTGAAGACCACTGTTGTCCCAGATGCTGCTCTGGTCAGCTCACGTAACGCTTTTCCTCATCTTCCCCACACCCCTGAGAAGTAGGTTCTTCATTTGAAGAAACCAACTCTGAGACTATGTGGTGTATCCTGCTTTCCACAGGACTCGCCACGAAGCCCTCTTCCCCTCCCCATCTGACGCTACCTCCCGCCAACGTCCTCTCACTAGACTGGGAGTTCCTCAAGGACAGGTAGCCTGTCTTACTCATCATTTTATTCCCAGAGACTACTATGGGGCCAGGAACAGAAAAAGTCTAACAAATGCAGTGTCCTTACTCCCCCTTCAGCACAGTCTGGAAGAAGTCACCCTCGTGCCATCCCATCCCCCACCTCAAAAGCGAGAATTTCCCTTGCCCTCCCTTACTGAAGCCACATGTTCATACCTCTCTGGGTTCCTAGAATCCTCCCTCAGGCACTGGTTTTGCATTCACACCTGGTCCAAATCTCTTACTTTATCCATGAGTAAATGCGCCCAGGGAGATCGCACCTGTGGTCAATGACCTTGTCCAGTACCTTTTCCATTGTGTGACCCGGTGTCTCCTTGCTGAAGGGTAGTTGCGGGTACAAAGCAGGAATTTGGCATTGACATTCTTCAAGGGGTTTTCTAGATGCCAACCTGGACCTATCCCCGGCAAGCTATGTGGCAAGCAGGTTATCTTTGTGCATAATTTTCCAGGAAGCTTGATGCTGTTTCACTGAACTCTGAAATAGGTTGAACCAAAATTCTCCTTCAATTCTGGGAAAGCCATTTGACCTCTTAAGTGTTTATTCAATAAATTAAAAAAAAAAAAAAAAAAAAAAGGAAAAGTCACGGAGCTGAGAACCAAGAAGGTCTGAGGTCTAGTCCTGACTTCGATATTTGGTCTTGGGCAATTTCCCAAACATCTGACAGCCAACTTTCACTCAAGGGCTCCTTGATGGCCTTTCGGAAACTGCACAGCAATCTAGGATGCTTCTGTCCCAACCTTCCTTTTCTCTCTGCCTTACTCATGGTCCAGTGGTGCACCCAGCCTTGCCTGCATCCCTCTTTATTTTGTCTTGGGTGCTTCCCTTAACAGAATCCCTGCACATTTTACTCCATCTTGGCATCTGCTTCGTGGAGGACCCAAATTAACACAGGGTTCCAACCTACCTTTCCAAACACATT
>NW_026060183.1:0-20348 GCF_023721935.1 Panthera uncia | reverse complement strand
CCCCACCCCCCCCCCCCCGCCTCTCCCTCCGCCCCCTCCTCCCCTCCCGCCTCTCTCTCCCCTCCCCTCCTCCCCTCCTCCCTTCCCGGCCGCTGGTCCGCGCTTAGGGGCCCCGAGCGCTGGCCCGGGCTCAGTCTGCGCGCAGGAGCGGCCCGAGCCCGGGGCGCCCGCGTCCCCCGCGTCCCTCCTCCCCGCCCGGGCCCCGCGCCCCCGGCCGCCCCGGCCCCTTTTGCGGAGAGGCAGAGACTCCGCGCGTCGCCATTTCTGGACTAGGCTGCTGCTTTCCGTGCCTTTTCTGCGGGGGTCTCTGCGAGCGGCGGCGCCGGGGACCGACCCGGGCTCGGGGTGCCGCGAGCGCCTCCCGGGGCTCCTGCCCCGCGCTCCGCGGCCCGCTCGCCGGGGCTCTGGAAGCGTTCGGTTGGATTTGGGCCGGGGGGGTGGGGGGCGGGCCGGTGGGGCTCCGCGGAGATGAGAGCCCGGCCTCGGGCCGCCTTCGTCTTCCAGGTAACGGGGCCGCCCCACCTTCCCTCCGCCCCGGCAGCGCGGCGCTACCGGCGGCCCCGCCACTCCGCCGGCGGAGCTGCCCAGCCCGGCGGCCTGGGGCCCCTGGTTCGGGGTCGCGCCCCATCCCCCCCGGCCCGCCCCTGCCCTCCTTAGTTTGATCCTTCCAGTGCTAGGGAAAGCGGCTTGTTTATTGGTCAGATAAGACTTTTTTCTTTTGGAAAAAAGACAGGCTTGAGGTCAGTAGAGTTTGGGATTCTTGGCAGAGGCAATGGTAGCGTGAGACGGTTTCTGAACCGGTTTTGTAGGGTTTGTGGCTCCGGGAGGGGAGCTGGGGGCGGAAGTGGGGGGCGTAGGGGGCGGCGGGTCTTGAGGCTTCTCTGCTCTCTCGCAAAGTTTGGAGATCAAAGTCTTGACGGAATGAGTTGATTTCTGGTTCTGGCGAACGGGGAACACCGAGGTGTAGACTGAGCCGGATTCTTGGCGGGAGGCGGGGGCGCAGCGAACATTTACATCTGGGTGGAGGGGGGGCGTTTTCCAGCTGGGAGCCCATTCCGCCCCTTGCTGGGCGGGCTTCTTTCTCGGTCGAGGATCTTCTGAATTTTTAAGGAGTGGGAAGGGGGAGCGCAGAGGGAAGGGGTGGGTGGGGGGAATGGGAACCAGATGCCGGGGAAGGGCACGTTTGGAGCTCGAGTTATCTGTGCGGAGAGCCGAGTGGGGAAATTTACCGAAATTGGTTTCACCTGCACACAACCCGGCGGCTCGGGGTGCGCGTCTTTGGAGTTGATGCTGACGGGGGTGGGGGGGGGTGGGTAGCGGAGCCCAGGCAGCACTGCGTGCGCCCAGGCCGAGTGGGTTTTTGGAAGGCTCAGTCTTACACCTTCCACCCCCCCCCCGCCCCCACCCCTAGCTCCCACCCTCCGAGCTCACAGCTCACCTTCCCCGCCCTCCCCCTCCCAAAACGTGCTGGGAGCTCAGATTTCGCCTTTGAAAAAGCAGCGTCGGATACTTTAGATGAGCACCTCGCAGATAGCTGGGTTGCTTGATTTGAATTTGAGGAGTTGAAAAGCCTGTTTACTTTCTTGCTTTGATGTTGGGTAGATCTGGTTTTGATTAGATCAATACCCCTTTCTCTCCCCCTACCTCCCCCCTTCCTTTTCTTTCCAGAAAGGAGGCTCAGATGAGCCCCTGCTGACTTGAGAGAGAAAGAGAGACCACGCTGATCGCTGACAGGAGCTGGGGGAAGAGAACAATTCCCGAACTCCGTGCGCAGAGCTCCCTCGCCATGAGCAGTGCTGTGCTGGTGACTCGCCTCCCAGACCCCAGCAGCAGCTTCCACGAGGATGCCCCCCGGCCCCCCGTTCCGGGGGAAGAAGGGGAGACCCCACCGTGCCAGCCCGGGGTGGGAAAGGGCCAGGTCACCAAACCCATGCCTGTCTCCTCCAACGCCAGGCGGAACGAGGGTGGGCTGGGAGAGCCTGAGGGGCGGGCATCCCCGGACTCCCCTCTGACCAGGTGGACCAAGTCTTTGCACTATTTGTTGGGCGATCAAGACGGTGCTTATCTCTTCCGCACTTTCCTGGAGAGGGACAAATGCGTGGATACCTTGGACTTCTGGTTTGCCTGCAATGGGTTCAGGCAGATGAACCTGAAGGATGCCAAAACTTTACGAGTAGCCAAAGCGATCTACAAACGGTACATCGAGAACAACAGCATCGTCTCCAAGCAGCTGAAGCCTGCCACCAAGACCTACATTAGAGATGGCATCAGGAAGCAGCAGATTGACTCCATCATGTTCGACCAGGCCCAGACTGAGATCCAGTCGGTGATGGAGGAAAATGCCTACCAGATGTTTTTGACTTCTGATATATACCTCGAATATGTGAGGAGTGGGGGAGAAAACACAGCTTACATGAGTAACGGGGGCCTGGGGAGTCTAAAGGTCGTGTGTGGCTACCTCCCCACCTTGAACGAGGAAGAGGAGTGGGCTTGTGCCGACTTCAAGTGCAAACTGTCACCCACCGTGGTGGGCTTGTCCAGCAAAACCCTGAGGGCTACAGCCAACGCGAGGTCCGCGGAGACCGTTGAAAATGGATACAGGTAAGACCTGGGCCGGGGAGGGGGCCGGGGCTGGAGGAGGGTACGGACCTTGCAGATGTTTGGAGTTGAGTGGGGTGGATGGTTGGATGGATGTGCCGCTGAGGCCGACAAAGGTCTGTTGAGAGCTAGGACCGCTGGCCACGAACCCTTTGATCTTGGCTTTTCGTTGTTTAAAGTGGGGAAGAGTGTGCTCCCACGGCTGCATACCTGCAGTCTTCCAGGGCTAACTTCAAACAGGGGCAAGCAGTGTTCATTAATGCGGGTTACTTATTATCCTGGGCCAGTCTTAGAAGGGAGAGAGAGAAAGAGGGAGAGAGGGAGAGGACAGCAGCTTTTGATGCCTCTGAGTCACCAAATACACTAAACACCACTTTTGGAAGGGGTCATTCACCACTAATCAGTGGAGAGTGGAATTAATGTGGTTGGGGAGGCAGCTGGGTCGTGGAGGCCTGGGAAATAGCGTGTGCACCCATCGGACATGGGGGTAAGTGGGGTCTTTGGAACTTTTCTGTTAAGATAAGAGCCAGCAGTTGGCTTAACAACTCTGGCTGCGGTTCTCTTTGGAGAATTAGGTATGTACCCGCCAGGAAACCTATCCTAACTAGGCAAGGTCCTGTGACTTCCCTGAATAAAAGGACCCTTAGCTTTGGAGCCCGCTGGTATATGAATCTAGGTTTTAAATGCTTGCAGCCCAAGGGTCAGACCTCAGCTGATCGTTGTGTTGCTTGGTGCTGGCAGAGAAGAGTCTTGGACGGAGGGGACGGGGCCCTGGAGTACTCTCCCTTTTAGAGGCTTCAAAGATCAACAGCCCTTTACAGAAGGAGAATGGCCAAGTCTTAAGATTCTTGACCTTTGCCAGCAACTTCAGACCTCCCGTTAGAACGAGTCTTTCTGTGTCTCTCCCTCTCTCCCCTTCCAGCTCTCCAGAATGAGCCTTTTTCTTTGAGGTCGTTGCCCTTGGCGTGCCGTGGAAGGGGCGGTGGGCACTCCATAGCTACCTGAATGGTTTATCTTGCTCTCCATTGTGTATTTCTTCATGTGTTTGGAACCGGGGATGCGATCTGGTGGCTGCCTCCGTGGAGATTGCCCTCTCCCTGTAGAGAGGGGCCTTCAGTGTCAAAAGCGATAGTACGAGGGGGCAGGATAGTGATGTCCGAGCCTAGAAGCAGTGACTTAGGGGCTGGCCAAGAGCTTTTTGACTTTCCATGGGGAGCGAAGAGCTTGTTCTCCAGCCACCAGAGGGCGCTCCTACAGCCTTGAGAGCGAGTTTACTCACACTCAGACATCTGGTCTACACCTAAGTAGCGCTGGATTGGCTTTTGAAACGAAGCATGGGATCACGTGAAAGGAGTTGTTTCAGCGTCTTGAAGCTTATGGTTTCAGGTTGTTTGAAGGGAAGCTACTAGGTCTGGCGTCTGTGGCTGGGCAGTCACTGGGCACCTGTTACTGCCCCGTTCCGTTAGGCGGACATTCTGGTAAATCTCTGCTGGCCTCCTTGCCCTCCAGTTTGGCAGCTGAAGCTGAGACTACTTAAGCCCTGTGGTAAGGCTGCTTCTCCAGGGGCTTTCCAACAGTGGAGCTTCTGTGTCTGCCCGAGTCAGGACCCAGAGTGCCCCCTTTGTAAACTGCACCTGGTTTGGTGGTTTGGGACTTTTCACCCTAAGAAAACGCTCCCAAGCAGGACCCTTCGTGACCCCTCCCCTTTGTGGGTGGGCAGTAGAGACCCAGCCTCGCTGTGCCCCTCCCCTTTCCAGAGCCCTCCAGTGGGATATTACCAGGATTAAACTTTCTGGAGATTACTCTTGTGAAGCTTTTTAGATCCCCAGGGGCAGCGGCCGAAGATCCTTTGTGTTGCCAGGGCTTGCCTTCTTGGTTGTGAACCCCTGGCATCGTTGATCTATAGAGACACTTTTCATCCGCCCCTGAGGTTTCCAGGCTCTATTTGTGTGTGCTTTCTCCCAGCGTTGGGTTGAAATGAAGTATTTTACCTGGATTACATGAAGCCCATGTGTCTTAACCGGGCATCGTCACAGAGAACTTAAGAGCCATCCGATTTCATTTTCACATACGAGATATTCTATTCAGGCGTGCCTGTGATGTATTGGGCGGTGTCCCAAATTCTTCCAAGGCCTGGGTCCCAGCCCTGTCCACTGCCTGCTTACCTGGGCTGAAGTCTTATGAACCCCATGTGTCCTTCTGTGCAGTAACAGGCACCATCCGTCCTGTTCGTGTCCTAGGTTGCTCTTATGGGATCAAAACAATAGACCCGGGAGCCCTTCGTAAAGGGAAACGTTCTGAATAGTCGTAAAGCATTAGAACTAGTATAATTTAATCCTGATGATGAGTACATGTGTGAGAAGGGCAACCAGGTTAGGATGTCCCTTTCAGAGAGTGAGTCCCGGCCTCCAGCCCGCAGTCACCGTCAAGTTTTAGAGTGGCCCCCCTTCCCGGGCCTCGACTTCCTCTACCTGTTGAGCTTAAGTCTGTCTTTTCAGCCCGTTACTGGGATGGGGGATCCTTTCCCGCTCTTCCAGGTCTGCCCCTCCTTGCAGTGCACTCACTCATCGAGTGAGGGACGGGGCTTCGGTGATGGGCTTCATAAGTTAGTAACGTGAATGAAACAGAGACCGGGAGTCCTGCTGAGGGTCCCCATCAGCTGTTGAGGAGCAGCCCCGGCAGCTGGGTGCCTTCCAAGCCCTGCGTTCTCCTTGGGCGCTCAGAGGAGCCTCATTTGTAACGACTTGTTTGTGTCCTTACTGATCTGGTGTCAGGTTTAATATAAATAGTTGGAACGGAAGAGCAGGAATTATCCTCGGAGGGAAGGACTCTGGTTTGTGGGTGCTTGAGTGGGATGCCTGGGCTTTTGATGGTCTCTATAAATAACTTAGAGCAAGAGTGACCCGTTGGTAGAGCACGTGTAAAACCCCAGCACACAGACATATCCACAGAACGCTGAGGTGTGTGTGTGTGTGTGTGTGTGTGTGTGTGTGTGTGGAGGGGCTGTGGGATTAGGAGCTCAGCCCAGCATTTATTTTGGGAAGGAGACAGTGCTAGGCTCACAGAGTGCTCCCTGTGCCCTTCCCAGTCTGCCCTGGCCCTGGTGCCATCCTCTGGTGCCTGGCGGCTCTCCTCCGGCCTCCCTTGAGATAAGTCGGGCCCAGCAGATGGCCCTCTGCTGGCTCCAAGTGCTTCCTGTTCTCTGAAAGAACTCACCGATGAGGCCTGCGAAGCCACCGGCATCCAGCTTGGCTGCAATTATCAAAGAAACTGATGCCATAGGAAAGATATGCTGGAGGCAGGAGCCCCCAGTTAGAGGACGGAGCCTCTGATGGAGGCAGTGTGCCGAGACTCACTGGTGAAAGTTTGCCTATCTGATGGCTCTGGCGCTCAGTGCCACGCGAGTGCCAGACCCCTCCCTGAACGCCCTCTTGATCTTGCCTTAGAAAATGCTTCTTGAAGAGAGGGTTGCCTTTTGGGCAGTGACTTTGTAAGTACACTGTCCTAGGGCACAGCTTTTAGAAGCAAATACTTGTTAAGTTGCGTTGTTTTGGTGGTGGGGGTGGGGATCCGGAGGGAGATCCCAAAGGTCAGGTCTGTTGTGCACTGTTGTGCTGGGGGCGGGGGGGTGGTGCGGCGGGGCCATGGCACCTTCATGGAGATAAGAGATAAGAATAAGCTGGGGAGGGGCGCCTGGGTGGCTCAGTCGGTTGAGCGTCCGACTTCCGCTCAGGTCATGATCTCACAGTCTGTGAGTTCGACCCCTGCATCAGGCTCTGTGCTGATGGCTCAGAGCCTGGAGCCTGCTTCCGATTCTGTGTCTCCCTCTCTCTCTGCCCCTTCCCTGCTCATGCTCTGTCTCTTTCTGTCTCAAAAATAAATTAAAAAAAAATTAAGGAAAAAAAAATTAAAAAAAGAAAAAGAATAAGCTGGGGAGAAAAGGCCAGCAGTTTCCCTCCCCTTAAGGTCCCAGGACTTCTGCTCCCTGACAGCACATGGGGGTCCGTGGACGCACGCCCGGTGCGAAGTCTGCCACACAGGCCCCCACTCTCTGTAGGAATTTAAAATCCTTGCGGCAACTGTGGGAGCACCGGAGAAATAAAGCATCTGGGTACAATTACTGTAGCGTGGTTGAGTTTCTTTCCTGTTTTTTAAGATACGAGAAAAGAGCTCTAATCCGTGTTCTTAAAATTATGTGGCAATTCTGACAAAGTTCTGGGTTCTTAAAAGTGGAGTTTCCGTCTCTCTCTCCTCCACAACCCGGCCCCTTCCTCTGCTTTGCCCTCCTTCCTCTGTCACGATCGTAGGGAAATCCAAATACTTTATTGCCGCCAAGTGAGCTGAGAGCGGTGTATTCTGTTCTTAAGTACGGGTCACACGGGAGCCCTCTGTTTTGGAAGTGACGGGGGACGAGTTTCTTTGGGGATCCATGTGTTTTGCGATCCACTCTGGTGAGCACGAGGCCGTGCGCACACACGGATTGGAGTCTGCTGTCTTCTTAGTCGGGGAGGGAGGGATTTCTAGTGAGTTCTTTTTCTCCGTGCAGAGGTTGAATCCAGGACCTTGTCAGTGCGTTGATACCACAGAGATGGCAGCACTGGAGGGGTAGAGAGGGTCCGGATGCTCTTTAGGGCTATCTGGGCTCTCCTGATCTTGTACTGATGTCTCTTAGACTAAAAGAACTTTCCAGCCACCCACAGGATGGTCCCAGGTCTTTTAAGGAGGTTCAGCAAAGTCTAGAGCGCCTGCCATGCTCCGCCGCCCCCCCGCCACTGAGGGGCCGCACGCAGAGAAGACCGATCCGGTCCTTGCCCTCGTGGAGTTTCCAGTCTGGTTGCACAGGACAGGCATCCAGCGTGCAAACACACCGGCGCCGCGTGTTTAGAAGTCACCATCAAATCGTTGTTGCACCATACGCTAGCCGATTTGGACGTAAATTAAAACAAATAAAATTGAAAAAAGGAGAAGTCACCACAAACCCTGCAGGAGAGTTGCGGCCGCTCAGTTTTCGTTGGCGGTTGGGTTTTTGGAGTAGGACTATCATCTCCCCAAATCACAGTGCTCTGGAGTCTTCAGAGAACGTAAGAACTTGGTGCCGCTGGCCAAGTCTGACCCATGTGCTTCTTGGGTGGAGACCCCACGTCAGTGGAGGCGGTGACGTGACTGGTCACCTGCCGGCCGGGGGGCTGAGCCAGCAGCGGTTCTCGCCTCTCCACTCCTGTTCCCTGTCCAGGGCTGAGAGCGCTTACCTGCCCTGGGCTTCTGAAGCCAGGAAGGGACCCTGGAGACTTTCCTCTCGTTCGTTCATCCTGCTTCGAGGCAGTAACCCTGTCCAGGCCCCCCGGAGAGCTGGGTACTTGGGACTGGGACGGTTTTCAAGACTCGGGTGATTCCATAACATCCATGGGTCCGCTCGGACCAGCGGGCAGCACTTTCTTCATTCTGACTTAAGAGCCCAGTCTCCTCTTGCTCTGCCGTTAGTGACGATGCCAACACAGCCATCCTCTGCCATCCTCTGCCTCCGAGGATTGTTACTGAATCCTCCTCATCCCGTCTCTTCCCCAGGAAAAGTCATCTGCCTCTCCTCTGCTCCCACCGCTTCTCTCTCTCCAGCCCTGGTGTCTGGAAATCCCATGTTGACGCAGGACCAGCTCTGAGGCCGGGAGGACCTTCCCTTCTTATTTAGTTAGCCTGGCATATCCTGGGGGGATATCCTGAGACTCCTTGCCCTCTACAGATACAAGGACAGGGCCAGTGTCCCAGTGCCCGTTCAGTGGACCATCCCTTGGTCCAAGGTATTCGGCAGATTCAAGGGTGACATTCCTCATGTGTGCTTTCTGGTTCATTCTGCACCCACCTGCCATTTCTAAGATGGTCCCTGCTGATGTTGAGCACCTGTGGGAGTCTGGATGTGGGCTCCCTGTGTGGCCAGGTCTCCAGCCAGGTGGCCTCCGACCAGGCTTTTGGCCCCCACCTGGGGCTCCGCGCCTCCTGCCACGGTCGTGAGGCTGCATGACGCCGGGGCCGCGGACGTTCCTTGAGCACCTACTATGTGCTGCGCACACAGCTGCGCCAAAAACAAGGGCCCGCCTGGACTAACCGTGCCGTCTGTGGAGATGCTTCGTTTTTAGTCACATTTCTAAACTGAGGGGCTTGGCCTAGGTCCTCTCTGCTAGAGGTTCGTTCTGGCTCTAACGTGTTAAGACTCTGGATGTCACTTTTCTTTTTTCTTTTTTTCTTTTTTTCTTTTTTAAATGTTTATTTATTACTGAGAGACAGTGACCAAGCATGAGCAGGGGAGGGGCAGAGAGAGAGCGAGACACAGAATCAGAAGCCGGCTCCAGGCTCCGAGCTGTCAGCACAGAGCCCAACGCGGGGCTCGAACTCGCACACTGCGAAATCACGACCTGAGCCAAAGTCGGACGCTTAACTGACTGAGCCCCCCAGACGCCCCTGGATGTAACTTTTCTTGTTCATGGTATCAACTCAAGCTGGAGTGCAGGCCTTAACGACAGGGCCCTGACCCTTCCACGTCTTTCCCATCCCAGCTGCCCCCGTTGACTCCCTCATACCAAACTGTGGCCACAACTCCCTGCCCACACCCGACCCTCCTTCGGTCCATCGGTCCAACCTGGGCGCCCGGCCTGGGTCACTCATGCTGCTAGAACTTTTTAAACTGTTGAGGCCGGTCTTTGTATTGGGAGGCAGGAAGGGTTTGGGTGAGAGTCCCAGCTCTGACCTGGGGACAGGCTGCTGTCCTGCAGGGCCACCACCCGTGTGCCCAGAACGCCTCCTCCCCCCAGGTGGCTGCAAGCATGGGCTGGGGATGAAAGGATGTGTGTGAAGTTGTGCCCCTCTTTGTGGGCCAGTGATGACGCAGTCTGCCTCCCCAGTGGCAGCGCCCCCTGTTGTGACCAGGCCCTGTTGTGCCAGGAGACCAGAGACCCGGGCTGGGTCAGTCCAGAGCTCAGCACAGTGCTGCACACGTACTGGTGGATAGGAGTGCCGCGATCACGCGTGGAGACTGCTTTGACCTTTCACGAGTCCCTTTCATGTGCCACCCCCAAGGCCATCTTTAGAGACCTGTGCAATGGCCTGCTGGAATAGGTTCTCTCTTCTGGGCCTTCCGCTTCTCCCCCAGCTGAGTTCTTTGCTGTTGGTGTAGACTGGGTGGGCCCAGTCGAGTGTGCTAGACTGGGTGGGCCCAGTCGAGTGTGCTGGGCTCTTTGTCATTGAGGCCTCTTGCAACTTCAGGCTTGACAGGCCCCCCTTCCTGCAGCTCACAGACCACAGTGGCCCCTTCCTCACCCCCCCCACCGACCCTCCCCACTATGTCCCTTGCTGGTGACACAAGAGGAATGCAGCCCAGCAGGGGACAGGGACACTGGTTGTTCTGGGAGGAGATCAAGAGAGCAGAATGGGGAGGCTGAGGCCACTGAAACAAAGGGCAGGAGACACTGGAGGAGGGGCCTGGACCTTCCTTTGAAACAGCGGCGCTGCTCATTTTAATCCTGTGGGGCTTGGTCTTAGCCTTAGCCTAGCTGCCCAGGTCGGGGAGGGCGCGGCAGAGGCCCAGCTCCGGGTGGGGTGGAAGCCTTGAGTGTCTCTGTCCCATCTGACCAGTGTACTGGACCCAGGTTGAAATGAGAAGGTCATGCCAGGCCTTTGGTTGCTCGAAACCTGGAACTACGCCAACAGACCCCAGACAGGGAGTTGGGATGCGAAAGACCTCTCGGGGGCTCTGGAACTGTGTTCCTCCAGTGTAGGCTTGGGTATGGTGGTGGGGAGGGAGAAGACCCTTCACCCGTAAGGACTAATTCTCCTTTTTTTTTTTTTTTTTTTTTAATTTTTTTTTTTTTTTAACGTTTTTTTTATTTTTGGGACAGAGAGAGACAGAGCATGAACGGGGGAGGGACAGAGAAAGAGGGATACACAGAATCGGAAACAGGCTCCAGGCTCTGAGCCATCAGCCCAGAGCCCGACGCGGGGCTCGAACTCACGGACCGTGAGATCGTGACCTGGCTGAAGTAGGACGCTCAACTGACTGCGCCACCCAGGCGCCCCCTAATTCTCCTTTTTCACTCAGTAGCCTCCCCTTTTCCTTCCTCTATCTGAGTGTGTATTTAGCACTTGGTAGGGTCCCCTGGGCTGCTTATGGCTTCCTGTCACCCCTGACAGACTTGCCCTTGACAGCACGGGATCCCGGCCTGCTTTCTCCCCAGGGCGAGCCAGTGGCCCCTGCCGTCTGCCCAGATGAGCACCTGGCCCTGGGCAGCAGGTTGGCCTGAGCACATGGCGGGATCATGCGCTCGAGGGTCCCCGGATTGCCTGGTTACCTGGGTGTCTGGTGCGAAGCCGTGACGCACTGCTGTTGTACTTTCCCCGCAGGTCCTTCAAGAGGAGCGACCCTGTTAATCCATACCACGTAGGTTCTGGCTATGTCTTCGCGCCAGCCACCAGCGCCAATGATAGCGAGATATCCAGCGATGCACTGACTGATGATTCCATGTCCATGACGGACAGTAGTGTGTAAGTATCCTGCTATCCCCCTCATGTACGCGGTTGGCAGTGACTCACCAGGCCAGCTGGGCAGAGTCCTCAGCCGGCCATCCTCAGCTGGCTTTGCAAACCCCGTGTGTGTGTGTGTGTGTGTGTGTGTGTGTGTGTGTGTGTACATTTGCTTGGCGGGAGGGGAGTGTGCCAGTGCTGGTTTGGGGGGGTGATGTGGTAGCCTGGGTGGAGTCAAGCTTAGAGCCTTGAGAGGAAAGTTGACTGGTAGAAAACGAAAGTAAGGTAGAAGGTTAAGATGCTTCTCCAGAGGTTTCTTGAGTTGAGAGACCCATCTTCTGGTTGCCATTCCGCCTTTCTTCCCTGGATAGAAGTGCTTGGCTGGTCTCGAAACCCAGGTAATCCAATCTGCGGAACCAGCAGGCGGGAGATGGGGTGGCATCTGAAGGGTGGCACCTTTTCTGAAGGAAAAGGCATTGAAGGTGGGGGTCAGACGTCCAGCGCTCTCTGAAGGCCCACTGGGTGTAATGTTGCCTCACAGGTGTGTTCAAATGGACACGATTCAGTTCACTGAGTGTTGGTGGGGTGCCTGCTACGCGTCAGGTTCTTCCCCTAAGTAGGGCTTCTCTCCAGAGTCTGATCTTGGATCTTTTGCAGATGGCTGCACTTGGCATACTAAGAGTTTGTTCCTTAAAAAAAAAAAAAAAAAAATATTGAAGAATAGTTGACACAATGCTTCATTAGTTTTAGGTGTGCAACGTAGTGATTCGACAATTCTATACATTACTCAGTGTTGACCGCGATAAGTGTAGTCACCACTTGTCCCCATACAATGTTGCTACGGTGTTCTTAACGATATTCCCTTCGCCGTACTTTTCATCTCTGACTTTCCTATTTCAAAACTGGAAGTTTGTACCTCTTCGTCCTCTTCACCTATTTCGCCCAGCCCCCCACCCACCTAGCGTTTGTTCCTTTGCTTTCTAAACCACAATCCAGGTCCTCGGGGTGGAAGGTCTGATGATGTCAGCAGGCCGTCAGGTGGGGGTCACAATATGCATTGTAAGTCATTTGAGGTCAGGCAATGGTGATCTCCGGGTAGAGAGCAACCATTCTGAGTCTCGTGTGTGTGTGTGTGTGTGTGTGTGTGTGTGTGTGTGTGTGTGTTGAGCTGGGTGTCCCCATCTCTTGCCCTCCTTTGAGGTTCTGATTCAGGAGAAGCAAGAGAGGTAGAGCCTGGGATTGGGCAAAACTCCCCCAAGAGCTCACCCAAGTTCTAGTTGAGAACTACCACTCCAGAAATGGTCTTCAAAGGCTTTCCCACAAGTATTTTGCAGTAGGAAGTTCTTTTGCTAAGGGACCAGTTTGGAAAGGCAAACCCACTGAGCCATGTATCATGGCATGTGTAGAGTTTTCTCCTTTTAGCTTCCTAAAACTGGACCATCTACTCTTCCAGTTTGTTTGAAATCACCTGGTTTCCGTTGGCCAGTGTCCTGTTTGTTGGCCTGTGGCATGGAACCAGTTGGAAGAGAAGTTGATGAGGTTGGTGGATTTGGGATTCTGCCATTGATTTTCCCCAGCGGCTTTCACTGTGTTGTCTCAGATTCCCCTGTTAGTCAAGGGAGAGAGATCCACCAGGGGAAAGGTTCCGTGTTAATAAAAGACGAGTATTTTGGCAATAGTAAAAATAGAATAAGGGTACACCTCTTCATCCAACATAGAGAAATGAGGGGTTCCACTGAAGTTAGTTTTTCATATTGACTGAACTCTTTTAGTCTCTGCACCTGAGAACAATTACCGTTTGATCGCCATAGTTCTTAAAAGAATACGTTTTTAGTTTATGTTGGATAGTATTAGGCATAACCCACTTCTTTTTTTAATTATTATTTTTTTAAATGTTTGTTTATTTTTGAGAGAGAGAGAGACAGAGCATGAGCAGGGGAGGAGCAGAGACAGAGGGAGACAGAAGCAGGCTCCGGGCTGCTGTCAGCACAGAGCCCGACGTGGGGCTCGAACTCATAAAACACGAGCTCGTGACCTGAGCCGAAGTCGGTTGCGTCAGGGACTGAGCCACCCAGGCGCCCCAGGCATAATTTATTTCTTGATCCCGATAATTAATACAAAGATCTGTTTTCATGCTCTACTGTAGTATCTCCTGGAGTACAAGGTTAGATAAGGCTGTCTGCCCCTGTACACACATATTGGCTTTTTGAAAAAACAGTTGATTCTTTTTTCTCTCGGTCATGCTGCCCGCTGTCATTTTGCTGCTCCTGTGTGTGTGCTCGCCTCTAGCAACATCACCCCTTTAGCTTTTATTTGTGGATTGCATGGGGGCCTTACTTTCTGAGTAAAATGAGAGTAAGTTGGATTTGAACGAGGGGGTTGAGTGAATCTCCTAAGTCAGATGCAGTTAAGACTGTAAAGGCCTCCGTTTAGTTTTCTTAGAGACTGTTTTTGGCTTGCTTCCTGGTCCTTGTCTGCATTTCAGTCCCCACCATGGATGGAGGTGTTACTCTGGGTACATGGTAAGCTAACTTGGCGGTGTAGTCCCCGCACATGTTTGAGCCTCACAAGACCCACGCAGGAAGGCAGGCAGTCACTCGTGACTTTCACAGATGGGACAGAAAGGCCCAGTGCTGGCCCCGCAAGACAGAGCTCAAATCCAGACCAGACATAGGTCCTTGCTCTTTGCCTACTACTCCCCTCCCCACAAGCATGTAAATTGCCAGCATGAGATGTTAGTAGGACCAGTTGATAATGAGACCTTTGAGCCACTTTGCGTTTCTTTTATTTATGAGGGAATCACACTGCTTTCTTTTGTAATGGGTTGGAGGAGGGGTAGGAGGGAGCACATGTGCAACTTCTCCCCTGCACACTGCCCCCCACTTCCTTAATGCTTTCCCAGAAGAACTTTCTCAATTTTATTTAGAGACGACTTGAAAGTTCTCTCCCTTCCCACTTCAGCTAAGACACTTGTGGACTTGGCACACCCACTAGCCCCCGTCTGGGATCAGAGAAGTTACCTTGGCCAGCCGGCTGTTCTAGGTAGCCAGGGGCTGGGTGTGGGCCAGGAAAGTCCACTTGGATATAGAGACAGCAAAGGGCAAGCCCTTGATGAGCAGCTTTCTTTTTGGGGCACTGGGTCCCAAGAGGTGGGACCTCAGTGTTGTCCACCCCTCCTGCAGTGTAGCTGTCTGGGATTGGTGGTGAGGACCCAGGACCCCAAGGCCAAGGGAAAGTGCCTGGAAGGCTCGGAGACCTGGGGCCTCCATGTTGGGTCTGAGCTTCTTTTTTTTTTTTTTAAAGTTTATTTATTTATTTTGAGAGAGAGAATGAGTGAGCAGGGGAAGGGCAGAGAGAGAGAGACTCCCAAGGAGGCTCCATGCTGCCAGTTCAGAGCCAGATGTGGGGCTCAAACCCATGAACCTTGAGATCATGACTTGAGCTGAAACCAAGAGTTGGACACTCAACCGACTGAGCCACCCAGGCGGCCCGGGTGTGATCTTCTTGACGGGAGTGTTAGGTGCTCTGTCTGAGTCTTCTCCCAACCAAGTGGGCAGGCTATGCTATGCAGCCGTCACATCTGTACCCCCCTGGGCATGTTCATACCAACTGGGGGCGAATTGCTCAGCAGTGCGGGGTCCTTCTCTCTGGGGAGATGTTTGTCCAGGGCGGTTTGCCTCATGCTGCCTACAGCGGGGGACAGAGAGGTCTCCGGATCAAGAGCCCATCGGATGAGGGAGGAGGATGTTCCCGAGGGTCTCAGGCCGCCAGGCGCTGGGGGTCCCTGGGCCCTCCTGCTCTCCTCAGGCTTGGCGTGAGGGCCCGGGCTGTGCGAGCCGCTTTCTGGCCGGCTGGCCCTGGGTGCGTGTGATCTGCCCGGTGCTGGGCGGGTCACCCGGGATTCCCAGGGCTGGGATTAGACCCCTCTTCAGAGCTCTGCCAATTGTGGGCCTCGCACAGATGAGAGCGCGGAACAGGCGAGAAATAAAATGTGTGGGGGATGAAAAGCTGAACTGAACCGCTTTCAGCCCATTGTTCTTCTGGGGAAGCTTAGGGGGGATAAGAGGGTAGCAGGCCCCTTTGAAATTTCCTTGAACAAGTGAATAGGAGCGCCCCATAAAGCGTGAAAAGAACCCTGGCTGTTTCTCCCTGTCACAATGGCCGGCTCTGGCTGCCAGGGGGTCTGTGGGGGGCTGGGGAGTGGGGCCTGGCCGCCCCGCTGGGAGCTGGGGAGGGGACCCGGCCGGGGAGGGGGAGAGGGGGTCACGGGCGGCCTTCAATAGACTCCAGAAGGTTGGAGTTCATTAGACACAAGCCCGAGAAGCAATGGTCTCATTTGCCCCAGGACCAATTAAGTCCTGGGGGCCTTTGCAAAGAGGGCCGAGTAGAAGTTGGGCAGGGCCGGCCTGCACTTGGCTGTTCAGGGAACCGGGCGCCAGGGCCCACAGGTACAGAGCTGGCAGGGGCTCCAAAGAAATCATTGCCTTCTCCCACAGGCCACTGCTGACTTCTGTTTTCCTGCTAAGTAGAAAGCCCTGTTAAAGATGGCTGGGGATTGGGTCTTCATGGTAGGCCTCTGAGAAGGCTGTTTTATGAGCCTGTTACTCTGAAACCTGCATTCTCAGAAGAAATAGCTTGCTTTCTTGCTTTTCTTTTCTTTTCCTTTTCTTTTTTTTGGGGGGAAGTTAGCTGCCAGACTGCCAACGAAGTCCTAAAGCCCAGTCCTTGGAGTGTTGGGCACAGAGGATTGTGGGGACCATTCTAGGGCATCAGGCCTGGGAAGATGCAGCCCGTGGGGGTGGGCGGAGGCGGAAAACATCACCAGCAGCAGGTTCTTCGCCGCCTAAGCGCGGCTTCTGTGTTAGAGGCTGCCCGGAAGCGTGGAAGCTTCGTCTGCAGCGTGAGGGCATCTGTCTTGGCTGTTTGCGCAGAGCAGCCCTCTCTAACAGTCGGGATCAGCTCGACATTAGCTTCCGCCCAGGGTGTCACCGAACCAGCGCAAGATGCTTCCCTCGCATTTCGTGCGGAGGGGTGGCTCAGGTTCTTTTCCTTATTTATTTTTATTTCCTTGTATCTTATTTATGGGTTTGCTTTGGACACCAGGGAAAGCATCTGAGTGAACTTCAAATATTATCTTATCTTACAAACCAGGCTTTTGATGTTGGCTGCCATCAGAGGCTGCCTTCTGAGTGGTTGCCAAATGGGAATGCGAGTGGACGCGTGTACGAGTGAGTCGTATATGGCGAAGCCTCGGGAGGACGACACTTGGGTTAGGCGGGGCACGGCGGAGTCAAAAGGCTAAGCTAATTGGCTCGGCTTAAATGGCAGCTAAGTGGAGCCCACACTTCAGAACCACTGCTCCCCAGAAACAGCTGGGCCCCAGCAGCGGGCTCGTTAGCTAAAAGGCTCATAATCAAAGGAGATGGTATAGGGACCAAAACTCAGACACTCTTGAGCTCACAGCGTTGAGCATCCAGGAAATGGATCGTAGACTTTTAGGGCCTGAGCACAAAGAAGAGTGGCCCTCTTCTGGAATGAGCGGCTGTTTTGGAAGAGGACTCTTGGCTGGTGGGGAGGTAAAGCGCCATTTCCGTGAAGGCACCGGTTACGCCTCTGAGCCTCTACAAGTTGACGTCTCTTGTCTGCCCTGGTCACGAGTTTCCTGTCCCGCTGTTGGCATCTGCCCCGGGTGTGGTGGAGGCGTGCATTGGTTGGGAGGTGGGGGTGCTGGAATCATTTGTTCCTCTTGCCTTCGATGGGCCAGGGACCTGCTTCCCCCACAGAGAAGCTCTACGTACTTCCTCCAGTTCTCTTCTTCCTTCTGTCCTGTGTGGAAGGAGCAAAAGAGGTATAAAAGAGCCCGCTAATTTGCATCTGTGTGGAAAGGGGAAGAGCAGAGGCTACCAGCCGGCACCCGAGGACAGAGTCTCGGAGGAGGTGGATGGGGACCTCCTCCAGGACTCTTGAAGCCTTGCCTGTGTCACGGCAAAGTCTGGGGGGTGCTTGATTCCTTCCCCCCGACGTTGTCAGGAAGGAGGCCTGGGGCAGAGGCCATCTATCCTTATTAAGTCCCCAGAGGAGTTGCTGGTCAGGAGAGAAAGGCAGGGACCTTGTCTTGCAGCCCTGGGGCAGTAGAAGTTGGTTATACCAATGTGAGACCCAATCTAGGGGACCCCCGTGGTCACCCCCACCCCATAAGGAACGTTAGGTAAGAGACAAGGGGATCTTCACTGTGCCTTGGGAACCACCTGGCATGCCCCGTAGCCAGCGAGTGCTGAGTGGTGGGGTAGGATGTTCCAGAATGTTCCCCAGGTCTTCCATTCGCCCCTTCAGAATGTCACGTGACTTCACAGGGCTTAACGAATGGGCCATCAGGAAGCTTGGCACCTCCAGGTGGGGCGGGAGGGTGGGTTGCTGAGTTAAGGACGCCTGTTCTGGGGCCCAGCAGTGGCTCAGATTTGTACCCTGGGTCTAACTGCTACTGACTGACTCTAGGAGAGCTGCAGAGAGTCCCTGACCATCTTAAAACTTGGTGAATTTGGGACTTTGTGAGAAGAAAGTCGGATTATACGTCACGTGTGTCTGACCTACAGTGGGAACCGGTACGTGGGGGCTGGCAGCCTCGAGTTAGAGTCAGACCCCTGGTGTAGAATCTGGTTACTGGCCGAGCCAGTAACAGCTGGTCAAGCTCAGCTCGTGAGCACCCAGTTTTCTCCCGTCTTGGAGGTGATCCCATAGTGAAAACATGGAGTTCCGGTGAATACATTCCAGGTGGTTCAGTAAGTTTCTGAACCTAGAACCTTTTATCCTGCCTGGCCTTCCGGGGCCCGGTCAAGCGAGTGAGAAGATGTCTGGGACTCTCAACCTGCGCTGGTCAACTGGCATGCTATCTCTGGCCCTCTTGGCCTTTCTCTGGGACGGGGCTCACCCTGTGTGTATGTCCTTGCTTTAGATTAATCCTGTTTCTCCCCTTGTGTCCTCAGTACAAGGCTCCTTCACGTGCTAATTCCTAGCCAGAGTTGGGCTGACATACCTCATTGATGTATTGACCTACCATGGTCGATCTGTGTCATCCCCGCGGTGGCCCTGTGATCTGGCCTAGGTCAACAGACTTCTGGAAATTTCAGCCACTTGGAATTTTAGGGCATTACACATGAGGAGCTAGAGGTCAACCAGTTGCCCCCGTGTGCTCCCGGGTATTTTTAGGCATTGCTGACTTTCACCCACTGCTGATGAGCCCAGATGTTTTTCTTCCTTCCACCCTGTGATGAACAAAACACCGGGAAAAGGGAAATAACCAACTACCTAATCTCGGTGTTTACAGCCTCCAAGTATGATTCAGTATGGGAATGTTGGAACCCTGGCGCTTTTGTAAATAAGTGGCCTCCAGAAGGGACGGCAATGGGAAAATAGTCACACCTTGAGCGTTTGACGACTTTCGAGCTCAAAGTTCTTTTTAAAAGAAATCCTACGAGTGCCAAGTCACGTTTTAGTGCAGACTAGCCGGGGTGGAGGCTTTTCTTAAGTCCACTTGCTTTAAAAGATGAAGGACATAGGGGCTCATCCTGCCTTCAGGTCTTTGCTCAAAGGTCACCCTCACTGTGAGAACTCCATCAGAACTCCCCCTCACCCCCCACCGCATCCTTTCTTCCCATTTCCTGCCCTGTATTTTGTCCTAGTGCTTACCACTTTCTAACCTGCTGTAGACTTTGTTTTTGTATTTTTGCTTCTTGCCTGCCACCCATTAGACCTTAAGCCTTGTGAGGGCAACTGTCTGCATTTTTGTCCCCTTCCTTCACTGCTGTCTCACCCAGTGCCTGGAACAAGGTCTGACACATAGCAGGTACTCAAACATTTGAACGAATTGCACAGAATGCCACATAGTAGGGGTTTTCTCTTTATGCCCACATTAATCGTGTGTCCTTGGCACTTCCTTAGTTTGGGGGTGGGAGGGTTTGGAGCTGAGGGAAGGAAGGAGCCCAAAGATACTCTTGTGGTGATTTTTTTTTTTTTAATTTTTTTAACATTTATTTATTTTTGAGACAGAGAGAGACAGAGCATGAACGGGGGAGGGTCAGAGAGAGAGGGAGACACAGAGTCCGAAACAGGCTCCAGGCTCTGAGCTGTCATCACAGAGCCCGATGTGGGGCTTGAACTCACGGACCGCGAGATCATGACCTGAGCTGAAGTCGGACGCTTAACCGACTGAGCCACCCAGGCGCCCCTCTTGTGGTGATTTATAAAAGGAAGAAATTTGGAAACAGTCGGGAGCTTGACTGTTGGAGAATTACACACACCTTCATTAATGCCTGGCTCAGTCTTCTGCGGGCGTGGTCCCTCTTCTTACAATATTTTGCCCTGGTGGGCTCCATAAGGCCCTGGTTTCCTGATTTGGGGCAGTACGACAGACGGTTGGGAGGACCAAAGGGGCCTTAGATTCTCCTACTTGGGACGCCTGTAAAATAAAATAGGGGAGCCTTTACTTTGGGCTGGCCGGAATGTAATCCGTTCTAAGGCAGAGCTTGAGAGATGAGCTTTACTAAGCTCTTTCCAAGCCAACGATCCTGAACCTGAGAGGGAGTTTGGCAGTTTGATCTTGGATTGATCTTTCTTTTTTTTTCTTTTTTTTTTAATTTTTTTTAACGTTTATTTATTTTTGAGACAGAGCATGAACAGGGGAGGGGCAGAGAGAGAGGGAGACACAGAATCGGAAGCAGGCTCCAGGCTCTGAGCCATCAGCCCAGAGCCCGACGCGGGGCTTGAACTCATGGACCGCGAGATCGTGACCTGAGCTGAAGTCGGACGCTTAACCGACTGAGCCACCCAGGCGCCCCTTGGATTGATCTTTCAATCCAACCTTGGGAACAGCCATGGCGCCCAGGACGGTGGTACATTTGCATGGAGGCGGGTGGCTCTGACCTCCGGTGGGATCTCAGAATGGCTTGTGAATCAGCCCACATCCTGAAAGCATCCGCGTGAGCCTGTGGCTTCTGTCTTTTCTCTTCCCTTAGAGATGGAATCCCTCCTTATCGTGTGGGGAGTAAGAAACAGCTCCAGAGAGAAATGCATCGCAGTGTGAAGGCCAATGGCCAAGTGTCTCTACCTCATTTCCCGGTGAGTACAGTCTAGTGGGGAAGGCAGATGTTTTCAGCCATGTTGAGTCTTGAAGAAAAGGGATGGGAGGTGGAAGGAGGGAGGTCTAGGGTAAGAGGAGGAGCAGGGTCTGGGGGGGGGGGGGGGGG